>NW_017731858.1:1097212-1108831 GCF_001890085.2 Hipposideros armiger | reverse complement strand
CTTCTAGAAAATATAATATAGCGAGATATTTGAATTATCTTTGGGAAATGAAAGACCTTTTATTTGAAACACAGATGTGCTGACCATTAAAGAAAAGATGGATACATTTGACTACATTGAAAATAAGAATTTCTAGGGCCAGCTGGGGGAGGGGGGCAGGGAGGGCTCAGTTGGTCAGAACGTGAGCTCTGAGCAACAGGATCGCCGGTTCTATTCCTACATGGGCCAATGAGCTGCGCCCGAGCTGAGCTGCGGCTGAGCTGGCATCTGGATGGCTCAGCTGGTGAGGGTGCATGTTCTTAACAACAAGATTGCTGGTTTGATTCCCGCATGGGATGGTGGGCTGCGCTCCCCCGCAACTAGATTGAAAGTGGTGAGTGGACTTAGAGCTGAGCTGCACCCTCCACAACTGAGATTAAAGGACAACAACTTAACTTGGAGCTGATTGGTCCTGGAAAAACAATGTTCCCCTACCCCAATTCCACAACACTGTTTCCTTCCCCAATTCCCCAATAGAATCTGAAGAAAAAAAAAAGAATTACTGTTCATCAAAAGATGCTAGTAAGAGAATGTAAAAACACTTTACCCACAGAGTGGGTAAAGATATTTGTAATACAGAAAAGTATAAATCTCATATCCAAAATATCTGAAGATCTGCAAATCATCTGTCAGATAATAGAGGGTTTGACTTTGGACTCTTTAGGAATAGTGCAAGCCATAGGACTCAGACACAGGTTTCCCAGAAAGAAGGCATGGACACTTATTTCTTTTGCCTTGGAAGGTAGAGCCAGAGTAAGGGAGGGAGGTGGGAAAGTGGGACTTTGAAAGAGAATTTGCTGTTCAAAGACCCTAATTGAAAGGTTTTTTTCCCCTGTCTCATAAGGACTAGAGGGAACAAGCCCATCATGCCCTCCATCTGAGTATCTCCAAGGTCAAGTGAGTGGAGTACTATCTGGAGGTAGACGAATGAACTGTGTAAATGCTAAAGGCTAATTTGTAATGTCAGTTTGCTTCTGCATGTTCAGCCCTAGTCTCAGACTGAGGAGGAGGGGGAGATTCAAGGAAGACCCTTCCCGTCTTCTCAGGTGACTATGGGTTGGGGTGGAGTGGGAAGTCCAGTCATGGGAATCTAGTCATGCCTTTGGAATGGAACTGGAGAGAGTGAGTTATCCATACACATTCTGGTAGAATGTCCTCTCTCTCTCTCCTGTGAATCCCAGCAAAATTTGGAGGGCTTCCACTCTGTGAGACAGACTTGGTTCCCCTGCTTCCAGGCACCAGACACAATCTTCACTACTTGTTCATTCATTCTGACCTCAACCCCTACTACAATCCCCCTCAGCTCACTCCCCTCCGGCAGCAGTCATCTCCTCCCTGGCCTTCAAACATGCCAGGCGCACTCCTGCCCTGAGGCCTTTGCGTTTGCTGTTCCCTTTGCCTGGAACACTCTTCTGTCATGTATCTGTGTGGCCCACTCCCTCAGTTGCTTGAGGTGTTGACTTAAATGTCATTTTCTCAGAGAGGTCTTTGCTGTCCCCTCTATCCAAAATTTTATCACCTCCCCATACTTCCTATCCTCCTTCCTTGCTTTAGTTTTCCCCTAAGAGGCTATATATTTTTGTTGCTCATTTTATTGTCTGGCACTCCTTCTGTAATGTAAGCTCTGTGAGGACAGAATTTTTTTTTTTGGCCACTGTTGTATCCCAGAGCCTAGTAAAGTTCCTGGTGACATAGTAGATGCTCAGCATTGGTTGAATGAATCAAATAAACAGTTACTGAGTACTGACTAAAGGCCTACCTGTGCTGGGCACTGAGAGCATGATGGAGAAAGAAGGAGGCCTTGGTCCTGCCCTCAGGGAGCTCACTGGCTCTGTAAGGAGAGAGCGGCAAGGAAACATGTCTGTAGGGATCCCCTGCTTTGATAGCCCAGACAGAAGTGGGGACACGGGCTTGGTTCCTATGTGCCTACAGTTCCTGATGGGAGCCTCAGTCATAGTGGCTTGGTTTTAGGGCTTCAGAGTGGGAGCTGAACAGGAGGCCTGCAACCAGGAATTGTTCTTCTCCTTTTGTTTGGCTCCTTTGATCTTGGGCCCAAGAAAGGAGTCGCTGCAACCTGTTGCTCTGGAGCCCAGAACCTCAGCCTGCTCTGGAGCATGGCCACTGCCTCCCCACCCTAACTGAGAATCTCATAATGTGCTATCATTGCCTGTTGACTGTTCTGAGGCCATGCTAGAACATAAGCACCTGGAAGGTGGGGACCACATCTGTGCTGCTTGCAGCGCTATTGCCAGTCACTAGCCCAGTCCCTGGATCACACTCACTGCAGAGTGTGGGTGCTGCAGGCCAGACTGCCTGAGTTTGAATCCCAGCTCTGCCACTTACAAGCTGTATAAATTTGGGCAAGTCACTTAATCTCTCTTGTGCTTCAGGTTCCCCATCTGTAAAATGGAGACAATAGTGGTCCCCATCTCATTGTGGTGTTCTCAGAATTGAGTGGGTTCATATTTCTAAAGTGCTTAGAACAGCCTGGCATATGATAAGTGCTGGGTAAATAAACAAAAGCTAAATGCTACCTGTTGCTTGAATGAATGAACTGCAACTGTGGTTGACCCATCTGTCTTGAGCTCCAATGTGAGTCCCAAATCTCTTTGTGGCAGAGCTCTTTGAGTCTGAAACAGCTCAAATGTACTGAATGTCTGGTGGGGGGAGTCCAACCACAGCACCCCACCCAGATGCCCTCAGAGCGAGTCTTCATGTGTCCTCTTGTGACCTTTCCTGACTTTGTTTCCCATCCCGTTTCACTTGGCCTGCCAGGGAGCTTGACTTCCCTCCCGCTCTGTTTTTGCAGCTGGAGCATAGTGCCCTGGTCTGTGTGTGAAAAATCCTAGAGGTTTCTTATTTTCTCTAGGCCAGGGCTGGGCTCTCCCGCCAGAAACTTCATCCTGGTGTAGCAGGAGATGGCATGGGCATGGCACATTGAGGAAAATGTGAGGTCACCAGTGTCAGGTTACAAAAGCACAACATTCTGAACTTCAGCTGTGAGAGCAGCCCCAAAGCAGCAGGCAAGAGCTCCTCATTTGGGAGTAAGCTAGTGGCACGATGAGCCAGGTGGGGATCTAGGTCAAGCTGCTTCCTAAGAGTGGACTAGCCTACAACAGAGCTTCTTAACCTGGGCTCCACAGGGTTCAGGTTGAGCTTTTGAGAGTCCTTGAACCCCATGAAATTAAATATGGAGGGGAGAGAGGGAGGGAGGGAGGGAGAGGGAGAGTGAAGTTGGGCAGTTTTCTGAGGAGAGGATACATTGGTTTCACAAGATTTTCAGAGGGGCCTGTGCGGAAAGACCAATTGGGAGCCACTGGCCTAAGTCCTCAAAATGTGGGAGGCCTTAATGGAAACGCGCAGCCTTGCCATCAGATTGCCTACGTTTATGTGCCAGCTCTGTCACATACTGCCTGTGATTTTGGGTAAGTCACTTTACATCTTTGTGCATCAATGTCCTCATGTATAAAGTGAAGATCGTAGCAGTACCTACTTCACAAGGTTCTTTAGAGATATGAGGTATGAGGGCTAAACCCTTAGTAGACTGTCTGGAACATGATAAAGTAGGCATTCTCATTGAAGATTCAGAAGATGTCCTTTACTTTGTGTGTGTAGGCACATGGGCATGTGTGCATGTGCGTGTGTGGGCATGCATGTGTGTTTCTGAGACTAAGGGCTAAAGGATGGGGCACAGTAGTTGGAGCTCCTGGAATTCATGCCAAATGGTCAAGCAAGCTGGTGGAAAGAGGTATAAGATGATATTTGCTGGGAGTGATTGGCCCCTGGAGTCTGTGGAGAGTCCAATCTCTTCTCTAAGGTACAGCTGGAAGCAGGACTGATTCATTTGTATCTGGAATGATTTAGGGTGCATCGAGGTAATACCTCCTAAATAGCAGCTCTCTAGGTCTGCTATTGTCCTAAAATTTCTACAATTAGAGTCATAGCTTAGGCAATAAAGTCTTTGTTAAAATGTCTGCTCAGTGGCAAATTTGTGAAGGGAAGCAGGGTGAGGCCCCATCACAAATGTTGACTTTCTTCTTGAATTGGATATTTCATTTTTTCCCCTAGGAACCATATTTCTACTGCCAGTTATAAAAGCTGTTACTACTCATTCGCAGTTACTCATAGATGACAAGCTGGTGTTCTGAGCAAGGCACAGTTGGCTACCTAGCCCACGCTTTAAGTCGAGTGAGTTCTTATTCTAACCGCTACCACCTCATGGGGGTATCCTTTCTTCCCAGAACAGCAAGGCTCTGTTTTTGAATCATTATCCATATAATTCCTGTGTGGATTTTAAAAGCCCGTTTAAGTGGGCAGTGTACCTATCTTTTGTTACTCTAGTACCTAATATGCCACCTGTTCTATAGTTCATCATTATAGCAGTGTTTTTTCCTGTGTAGCTTCATAATTAGTTTTCCTTTGTAATTTTGTACATTTTTTATTTTCCTACTAATTAGGTTTAACCCTGACTCCTGTATTGTTTGTCTGCTCATAGACAAGTGTTTATTTTCTTTATTGTCAACTCTGAAGTAAATTTCTGATTGGTTTATAATATTTTAGTATCTACATAGTTCTATTTGCCATTAGCCAGATTGTAACAAAAAATAATAGTTATCTACTGAAGTCCTTGAATGTAATAGGTCGTGTTTAGAAAATAGTTTAGGTAAAAAGTTTGTGAATTTAGGCAACAGGTAAGTAGTTTGTGAAAGGTAAAAAGGAACACAGTGTTATAACATGTTCTCTAAATAATATAACATCTCCTGGTACAAACTAACTAAATCCGTGGAAGGAAGGGCAGATCCACGTAGTCAAGGATGAGGGACTGTAAAATCTGAATACTCATTGGGCCTGCCAAAATGTTTCATTCTCTAGTTTAAATTAAGACCCCAACACCACTTGGCGATCCTATCCTATGTCCCTGGTCAGCTCCTCTTCAGTGTTCTGAAGCAGCCATCCCACAGCCGTTCCACTTTCCTCCATCCTCCAACCCCAACCAGCCCTCCTTTTCAGCAGGTGGACTTGTTAACATTTTCACAGAGCAAAATTCAGGTCAACAGTGTGAAATCCTTCAGCCACTCACTGGCCCACATATTCAACTCAAATGCAATAGTGCCCCCTTCCTCTCTGTAGTGGAAACTGTATGTGCTTCTCTGACCCCCTTCAGGACCTGCAACAGACAGCGCCCGGCTGTCAGACCCATTTGGGACTGCCTCAGCTGAAGAGAGCTTCTTTGCCCAAGGGCATTCCCCCTTCCCAGGGCAGCCTGCATTCAATGAATGAATGATACGGGGTATAAAGGCCAGGTCCCCTGGTCCCTTATGGTTCCATCACTTCTGTCCTCTTTCTTTCCTACAACTTCAACCTCTCCCTCTCTATCTCTTCACCTCCACATGGAAATTTGAACAAATGCCTTAAAAAAAACCACCTCCTTTGACACAGAGTTCCCTTCTAGCTTCTGTTGTTTCTTCCCCTTCACAGTCTAAACTTCTGGAATCAGCCCACTGCAGTCTGGCTCCTGCCTCCACCACTCTGCTGAAATCTCTCTCGTCCTAGTCCGGCCCTATCTTATTTGACTTCTCTGGTGTATCTGCCTCTCATGGGCATTCTCTCCTCCCTTTATTTCTAGGACACTTGGTTCTCTCTCACTTTCTTTTTTTTAAAGATTTTTTTTTAAAGTGGGGAATTGGGGGGATGGGAACAGCGCTGGGGAATTGGGGGAGGGGAACAGACAAGTTGCTGTCCTTTTTGTTCTTCAGTCTAGTTGTGGAGGACGTTGCTTCCCTGGCCCAAGTTGGCACCATCATTGCGCTCTTCCCGGGCGAGGCAGATCAGTCGCCGACTTCTGGACGGCCGCTCACGCTGGCTGCTGGCTACATACGGTAGCCCATGGCAACCCACTGCCACAGGGGCTGCAGCCTACGCCATCACCGGCGACTCAGGTCGAGCTGCCGTTCACCATCTTAGCTGTAGATGGCAGTGTCACTGGTCCTCATATGTGGGATCCGAACCGCGGCCCTCTGGCGTCCCAAGCCAGTTCTTAACCATTGCGCCACTCGGCCGGCCCTCTCTCACTTTCTTTATGTGCCTTAAGTGTTTCTGGTCTCCAGAGCTCCATTCTTAGCCCTCTTCTCCTCTTATTCATCATCTCATTCATAACATGGCTTCAACTACCCACATATGCTGAAGATGCCCAAATTTGTATCTTCAACCCAGACCTCTGCTGCCAAGTGATAACACTTTTATATCCAAGCAGCTATTAGACACCCCCAGCTCCATGTGCCACAAGTACCCCAAACCTGACATATCCACAGTGGCCCTCATCTCCAAGCCCTGCCCCAGCCTAGGTCTTCCCTGTGTTCCCGAACTCAGTGAATGGCGCCACCTGTTACTCAAGCCAGAAAACTGGCACTTCCCTTGGTACAACTTCTCTCCCATATCACCTACTTCCTATCACCCATTACATTCTGTTGCTTCTGCTTATTTAAGGATTCTTGAATTCCTCCTTTACACCCGCCCTGAAAATGTCCTAGTTTGGGCTTTGGACTTCTATAACCCAAATGACTGCAACAGCCTCCTCATCATTGTCCCTGCCTCGAAGCCCTGCCCTTTTCTCTGCTGCCAGAGCAGTATTTCTTAAAAGTAATTTGGATATGCTACTCACCTGTTCAGAATGACCCAGTGGCCCCCCCATTGCCTTTAGAATGAAGTCCAAGCTCCTTTAACTGGCACTCAGATCTTGCTGCTCCCTACCTGGCTTCATCAAGCCCAGCCCCACCCCCATGTAGCACTTTATATTCTAGCACAACTGGACAACGTGAAGTGCTTTGAACATGCCTCATTCTCCCATGTCTCAATGCCTCCTTTGTACATGTTGTTCTCTCTGGACAGCTGCCTTGTTACTCCCCAGTTACTCCTCCATCTCCCAGCCCCCATTTATTCCTCAAGTGTCCTTGCAAATTTTCCAGACTCTCTGAGGCTGCTTTAGGCCCTCTCACTTGCTCTCTTCTTTACAGACACCACTGAATTTATCACACCCTACCCAGCGTCTCTCTTTCCATGCTTTTCTTTCTACCAGACTAAGTTCCTTGAAGCCAACAGTTTCAGCCAGTGATCCCAGCACCTGGCATGGGGTTTGGCAATTGGTTGCCACTTTTTAAGGGCTTTTTGGATAAGTGTGTCAAAGAGGTGCAAGTGGGTACCAGGAGGAGAAAGGGGAACAAGAAACTTGACGGGAGATGGAAGACCACTGCGCCTGTGTCACAATTTTGCTCAGGTTAGACACCCTATTTTTGGTGTCTGACAGACCCAGATTGTCCCAAAATGGAATCTTCTTTTGCCCAGAGGTCTGTGGGGTGGCTGTGGTTTACTCGCCCCTCTACATTAGGAAAGGAGCACAAGTGAATCAGAGCCTGCAGAGCTCTGCTGTGTGGGCAGCACAGGCATGGAAGACCCTTGCTCAGTGACATTCCCACCTGTGTCTATGGTCACTGCAGGTCTCTGAGAGGCAGGGCCACCCACCTAAACCCTTTGCTGGCTGACTTATATGACAGAGGGGAAAGAGAATACTGACAATGCTTACCACCACTTCTGCAACTACTTTGATATCATCCTTTTAAAGGATTCCGGGAAGGCTGAGATGTTACGCCCTCAGCCTTTGGGGTAGCTGGGCCAAGCCTGGGTCAGCTCTGGCCACACGAAATCCCTTCCTTTTTACCCCAGTGTGCTAGACAAATATGTTCTGTGCGTGCTGTGACATGAAAAAGGTTAATTAACGTTGTTCAATAATATTGAATAATTCTCGTCAGGTACCAAGAATTACATGAGTGCCTCCCTGGAGACTTGGCCCCTTAAATTTGCTCACACATTTCCCCCCAATTAAAGCTTTTTCTCAGGTTTTAGAATATGGCAGGGGCCTTTGTTTATCCCCATTTTACAGGTGGAGAAACGGAAGCACAATGAGGTCAAGACCTACCCACTATAGCACTATCAGAGACGAAGCAAACCTGATGCGGGTTAGCTGGCTTCCAAGGACCAGGAAAATGCGGGAGCACAGCTCTCGGAAGGGCAACGGGCTGAGGGCCCAGCTCGCTAAGGCTGTCGGGCCTCTGCATTTATACTCTGCCCACAAGAGGTCAGTAGTTCCCATAGGAACAAAGTGGGGTACTTAGAAGCAGCCCATACAGTGGAAGGTGGAGTCAAGGTGAAGCCATCCTGTCCTCGGTGATAGCAGCCCTGGATCCTGGCTGCACAGCAGCTCCCCAAAAGGAAATCCTCTACCACCAGAACTTCCAGGAAGTGCCTCTTCCAGTAATATACCAGAGGTTGTCACTGGCCAAAGATGTGCTTCTCTTCTGAAGACAGGGGTAGTTCAGCCGCCTTATTATGTGGCCAGTCCTCAGGGTATGATGAGCCAATTGTGGTGGGAAGTGCCTATAGATGGAGCAGCTGGCATGGCTGCCCTCTGCCTAAAGGGCTCCACAGGAATAAGTTGAACCAAAAATATCACAGGGCTGTGTCTGCTCGGCCACAACCTTCCTGGATGATGGAGATTGAAGGTGGGGAAGACTTGAATATATATATTCATATATATATATATATATATATATTCAATTATATATATATATATATATATATATATATATATATATATATATGCATCCCCAGGGTTTAGAATCAGACAGACCTGGGTTTGAACCTTGACTCTTTNTGGCCCTCATGTGGGATCCGAACCGGGGCCCTGCTGCTCAGAGCTGGCGTCCCAAGCCAGCTTTTAACCAACGCGCCACTCGGCCGGCCTGAAAATAATTTCTTAATTATGATAAAAAGTATCTATTTAAAAATCCTGCAGCAAGTATCATACATGAAAGCTTGCCTTCTGACAGTGGAGATGAGACAAGGATTCCCTCTATTACCATTGTATTGAAAATCCTAGCCAGTGTGACAAGAGAAGAAAAATAAACAGAAAGTTTAAAAATTTGGAAAAGAAAAAATAACACTGCCATCATTTGTAGAAAACACAATTGTGTACATAGAATATCCAAAAGAAATGAAGGATAAACATTTGAATTCATAAATAAATTTAGAAAGGCTGCTGGACATGTGGTAATATCGAAAATCAATTGTGTTTTTATATATAAACATCAAGCTGTTGACAACTTAAAAAAATATAAATATTGTCGTTAAAAAATACCTAGGGATAAATATAGGAAAGCATGTGCAAGGCCTTTGCATAGTAAACTATAAAAGATTATTGAGAAAAATTAAAACCTAAATAAATGGAGTGATATACCATGTTCATGGACTGGATGACTTAATAGCTTTAACATGTCAATTCCCTACAAACTGATTTATAGATTCAATGAGACTGCAATAAAAAATCCCAACAGTTATATGTGATGTGTGTGAGGGGAAGACATGACAAGCTAATTTGAATTATATGGAAAGGAAAAGGTCCAAGAATAGCTGAGAAACTCTTGAAGAACTCGGTGGAAAGACGTATTCTGCTAGATATTGTCTTATTACATAGTGAAAGTAATTATAACAATGTGATATTGGCACAGTGATAGGCAAATAGACCAGTGAAACAGAATAGGGAGTCTAGAAACAGACCCACCCACACAGATAATATACAACAATGGTGGCACTGCTCTTCAGCGGGGAATTTCAATAAGCCTTGCTAGGACAATTTTCTATCCATATGGCAAAAATAAAACTTGACCACTGTCTCATATCCACAAAAATTAATTCCAGGTAAATCATAGATCTAAATGTACAAGGTAAAATAATAAAAACTTCTAGAAAATATAATATAGCGAGATATTTGAATTATCTTTGGGAAATGAAAGACCTTTTATTTGAAACACAGATGTGCTGACCATAAAAGAAAAGATGGATACATTTGACTACATTGAAAATAAGAATTTCTAGGGCCAGCTGGGGGAGGGGGGCAGGGAGGGCTCAGTTGGTCAGAACGTGAGCTCTGAGCAACAGGATCGCCGGTTCTATTCCTACATGGGCCAATGAGCTGCGCCCGAGCTGAGCTGCGGCTGAGCTGGCATCTGGATGGCTCAGCTGGTGAGGGTGCATGTTCTTAACAACAAGATTGCTGGTTTGATTCCCGCATGGGATGGTGGGCTGCGCTCCCCCGCAACTAGATTGAAAGTGGTGAGTGGACTTAGAGCTGAGCTGCACCCTCCACAACTGAGATTAAAGGACAACAACTTAACTTGGAGCTGATTGGTCCTGGAAAAACAATGTTCCCCTACCCCAATTCCACAACACTGTTTCCTTCCCCAATTCCCCAATAGAATCTGAAGAAAAAAAAAAGAATTACTGTTCATCAAAAGATGCTAGTAAGAGAATGTAAAAACACTTTACCCACAGAGTGGGTAAAGATATTTGTAATACAGAAAAGTATAAATCTCATATCCAAAATATCTGAAGATCTGCAAATCATCTGTCAGATAATAGAGGGTTTGACTTTGGACTCTTTAGGAATAGTGCAAGCCATAGGACTCAGACACAGGTTTCCCAGAAAGAAGGCATGGACACTTATTTCTTTTGCCTTGGAAGGTAGAGCCAGAGTAAGGGAGGGAGGTGGGAAAGTGGGACTTTGAAAGAGAATTTGCTGTTCAAAGACCCTAATTGAAAGGTTTTTTTCCCCTGTCTCATAAGGACTAGAGGGAACAAGCCCATCATGCCCTCCATCTGAGTATCTCCAAGGTCAAGTGAGTGGAGTACTATCTGGAGGTAGACGAATGAACTGTGTAAATGCTAAAGGCTAATTTGTAATGTCAGTTTGCTTCTGCATGTTCAGCCCTAGTCTCAGACTGAGGAGGAGGGGGAGATTCAAGGAAGACCCTTCCCGTCTTCTCAGGTGACTATGGGTTGGGGTGGAGTGGGAAGTCCAGTCATGGGAATCTAGTCATGCCTTTGGAATGGAACTGGAGAGAGTGAGTTATCCATACACATTCTGGTAGAATGTCCTCTCTCTCTCTCCTGTGAATCCCAGCAAAATTTGGAGGGCTTCCACTCTGTGAGACAGACTTGGTTCCCCTGCTTCCAGGCACCAGACACAATCTTCACTACTTGTTCATTCATTCTGACCTCAACCCCTACTACAATCCCCCTCAGCTCACTCCCCTCCGGCAGCAGTCATCTCCTCCCTGGCCTTCAAACATGCCAGGCGCACTCCTGCCCTGAGGCCTTTGCGTTTGCTGTTCCCTTTGCCTGGAACACTCTTCTGTCATGTATCTGTGTGGCCCACTCCCTCAGTTGCTTGAGGTGTTGACTTAAATGTCATTTTCTCAGAGAGGTCTTTGCTGTCCCCTCTATCCAAAATTTTATCACCTCCCCATACTTCCTATCCTCCTTCCTTGCTTTAGTTTTCCCCTAAGAGGCTATATATTTTTGTTGCTCATTTTATTGTCTGGCACTCCTTCTGTAATGTAAGCTCTGTGAGGACAGAATTTTTTTTTTTTGCCACTGTTGTATCCCAGAGCCTAGTAAAGTTCCTGGTGACATAGTAGATGCTCAGCATTGGTTGAATGAATCAAATAAACAGTTACTGAGTACTGACTA
>NW_017731858.1:1073573-1088542 GCF_001890085.2 Hipposideros armiger | reverse complement strand
TCTGCTCGGCCACAACCTTCCTGGATGATGGAGATTGAAGGTGGGGAAGACTTGAATATATATATTCATATATATATATATATATATATATTCAAATATATATATATATATATATATATATATATATATATATGCATCCCCAGGGTTTAGAATCAGACAGACCTGGGTTTGAACCTTGACTCTTTGTCTTATAAACTATGACCATGGACAAGATACTTAATTTCCCTAAGCCTCAGTCTCCTAATTAGTAGAATGGGGAATAATACCTGCTTTTCAGGGTTGTTCTAAGAACTTATTCACTTATTCATTTGACGAATAACAGAGGGTCCATCATAGATTTGATACCAGGTTCAGGGGATACAGTGCTTAGATTTAATGCCTGGCACGTAGTAAGTGCTGAATTAATTACTTTTCTTTGAAGATCAGGCCATTGATTTAGATGCGAAATAGCAGGCAGTTGGAGGCATTCTGAACAGAAGAGTAGCAGGAGGAAAACACTGTTAGCGAAGGCTGCTCTCATATCTGCAGTGTGGAGGCAGGACTGAAAACTGCCAGCCTTGTCGTTATTCTGAGCATCAGAAAAAACAGAGCAAGATGCTGAGGGCTAACAGTCAGGAATTGAGCCCACATGGCAGGAAGCAGCAAGGGGGAGGAAGGGTTGAGAAGAAGCTCCTGTCTGCTGTCTGGAAGCTGCTGGCCTTCATTTTGCAGATCGCCTTGCTTGTCTCTCGGCAGTGGTTTCAGGATGTGAGAAGAAGGTGTGGGCATGCAGACGCAGCAGCAAGGACTTAATCTGGGGCATTTGGAGGACATGAGAACACAAGAATATAAAAATGCCACGTTGTGGGTGAGGCCCTGATTCCTCTGACTCAGGTAAGTGCATCATGGGATAGGAAGACCCAAGCATCATCCTTGAGTCCTTTAGTAAACTCTCAGCCATGAATTGATCCAAGCCTTTGGGAATCTGCAGTATTTCTTTTCAGCCTGTCTCACCAACTGGGATGTTTTCCACACACTTTGGCTTTCTCCTAAATAGAAATTGTGTTCTTAAAAACACCTCTCCCAAGCTTCAAATGATGCCCTTCTTCTGTTATATCAAAATGCCCTCCCCCTCCTCTGCATTGCAGGTATATGTGTCAGCAGTAGCCCCCAGCACCAGCAAAGCTGGTGAAGATCTTCTAGATCATTAGATCATTTTCTACATAAGCAGACTGAGGGTCAGAGAGGTAAAGTGACTTGTGGAAGGTCTCACAGCTTCTAAGTGGTAGATACAACTGGAAATCTCCATAGGTTTCTAGCCAGGAGACTGGTCTATAGTTTCCCCCACCCTCCAAAGCCAAATGGCTTCCCATTTGAGTTGTACTTTTCTGGACTTTCCTCATTGCCTCTACTCTACCTCCCCCACCCCCTAATTTTTTTCATTCTGTCCATACAGGCACAGTTGGCAACTAGACCAAAGTGGTTTGTTCGGTGGTGGAGACTCCAAGCTAGTATTCCAGGCCAACTTCTAGAGAGCCAGCATCCAGGAAGTAAAGCAGTGGACCTTCCTGTCAGGCACCAACACAACATGCTGGAGTAGGGGTCCTCTCAGAGCTGGCTGAGGGTAAAGCAAGGAACCTGTGGAGAGGGCAATTTCTAGGATAAGGGCTACAGCCAAGGTCCCCAGTCAGGGTCAGCTCTGGGTGGTATTGTAAAGAAGAAGCTAGATCAGAGTTAGTTGACATAGAAGAACCATTCTTTTTTTTTCAAGAAGTATTGACTGAGCACCTCCTACATGCCAGGCACTGACTAGGCGCAAAGGATACCATTATGTATGAGGAGGCAAAGTCCCTACTTTAATGGAGTTTGTAGCCTAGTGAATTTTTTTTATAAAGATTTTATTGGGGAATTGGGGGAGGGGACAGCGTTTGGGAATCAGAGAAAGGGAACAGACAAGTTGCTGTCCTTTTGTTCTTCAGTCTAGTTGTGGAGGATGTCTCTTTACTGGCCCATGTTGGTATTGTGATCATTGCGCTCTTCCCGGGTGAGGCAGATCAGTCGCCGGCCATTGGACAGCCGCTCACGGTGGCTGCCGGCTACTCACGGTAGCTTATGGCAGGCAGCCCACTGCAGCAGGGGCTGCAGCCTATGCCATCACCAGCCACTCAGGGCAGCCCAGCTCCAGGTCAGGCTGTTGTTCACCATCTTAGCTGTAGAGGGTGCAGCATCACTGGCCCATGTGGGATCCGAACCGGCGGCCCTGCTGCTCAGAGCTCGCACTCCCAAGCCAACTCTTAACCAACGAGCCACTCGGCCGGCCCGCCTAGTGAGATTTTTTAAAAAGTTTTTTGTTTGCTTGTTTTAAAGACATATAATTTTGTTTGGCTAGCAACTAGTAGTTTTATCAATATGATGTTAGTCATTTTTCTGTAAATGCAAATGATAGCAATGCTGTGAACAAAACTAACAGATTTACTAAGCCATATGGCACTGAGCAATTAAAATGCCTACATAAGCATTTCAAAAACCACACAGATTTTTATATAGTCACGTGTCTGTCCTCTACCAGGTTTTGGTCAGTGTTGGAGTACCTCTTGGACCTTTGAACCTTGTGTTTCTGGTGCAAAGTAGTTCTGAACCTTGGGATTAACCAGTGGTGTGATGGTAAATGTTTAACAACTGGCTCTCTTGGGGGAAGTGTATATATGAATATATGTATATAAGCTAATTATAAATTTTACTGATATAAAAGATGTATACCCTACAAATTAAACAATAATAAAAAAGAATATTATTAAAAATAAATAATACTAATATTTGTTAATATTTATTGCTATTAATGATGGTATTGATAGTATTTGTTAACCAGTAGCCAAATGATTCTCACAGAATGTTTTCATTGATTTTTTGCCAAACTCTTGTATTTGTAGCCAACCTGTGCTTGCAATTGATGAACAAATGTAGTTCTGACATGAACGTTGGTTGACTTTTTTGTTTCATTTATCTGCGAGACAACAAAGACATATGTCAGAACTTTCATTAATTTGTCAATAATGTGAGTGACTGCTGAATAGGATAGTGGTTTTCAAACACTGGACTATTATTTCCTCATTTTTTGCTATGATTCACAATGTAACAGTTACAGACATGGCACACACTTGAGTGTAATCTGCATTGTTAGCATTTTCCCCATCACTTTCTTATGTCTAGATAATCAAAAAAACAGAAATCGAGCCCTGCTTTATAGCATTTACTGATTTCTGAGCTGTAAATACTCCCACTATAGCTGATTTCAAGCTGCCAATTTCAGATGCAATTGCAAACTATTATACAGTATTTCAACCATACAGATATGATAGATAATAAGCAATGTTAAATGCACAGATAATAGTAAAATACAGTAAAATGATTAGGAAATGATGAGTTTTAGAGTATTTATTACCTTAGTTTTTAATATAATTTATTTCATTGTAACTATATATATTTTTAAACAGTAGCTGTGCTTAACAACCAGCTCACAACATTTCTGAATACATAGCACTTGGCTCTCATGTGCCAGAATTATCCAGCTCCATTACACCCCTGGGCCTGACTATATTTCCAGGTCCTGAATGACCCTCATCCCTACTCCCACTCCCCTTTGTCATTACATTAATTCAGGACCCCCCAGCCCACCACCATGGATGGGGAACTCTTGGATTCTAGAACTAACCCTAGTTGCCACCTTGAATGAGGGTGCTGGGGACAGGTTGATAACAGTGGCTTTTCCGTGTGTGTTGCCTCTTTCTGCCTAAAAACTAAGCAGGGGTGGAAAAGAGCCAGAGACATTGCATTAACTCTGGAAGGCACGTCTGGCAAGCCCTCAAGGCTGAGGGGAAGAGGACAGGTGAAGGTGTGAGGGCAGGGGAGTTCTGGCTCAGCCCTCTATCCATGTGGCCCTGCACCTGGCTGGGCTGTCATTTATTGTTGGAGGCTTTCCAGAAGGGCTGGTGACACTAGAGACTATAGGTTGGGGAGGGTAGCCAAACCCTTCCCTCCTGCCTCTCAGATGTTAGCCAGAGCCCTGGAAGCTACTCCTGAGGGTGGCCTTTAGAGTCTGAATTTTAGACCCTGTTTCATTTTCAGCATGAGAGGGTGGCAGTGGGACTTTGAGTCTGTGGTTACGCCTCCTGCTGACTGTCTCAGTCTGCTGTGGAATATGCCCCTCTCTGGTGGAAAGCCTGCCCAGCATTCTGGGCCATCCTCTGCATGTAGGCCTTGAATGAACCGTGTCTTCATACACTTGTCCCCGATCCCTGGGTCACCCCAGGCAACTTATCAGTCATGAATGCTATGATGCAGTTAGGGCCATGTTGGGATGTACTGCTCTGATGTCACTGAACCACTGAGTTTTCTGTGTTTGCACCTAGGCTGGCAGCTCTCCAAGGGCACAGTCCCCAGCTCTGCCTCACCCAGCACTCAGTACAAAGACCAGCCCTCAGTGACTGAATGAATCAATGAGTACAAACCTGGCTGACATTCAAGATTTCTTCCTGGTGAAACAGAAACCCAGTGTGAGTCCTGTGCAGGACTGCTCATCTCGTCATCTTGTACCAGGAGTGTCCTTTATTATTGCTAACACTTGGGGGAGGGGGAACCTCCCAGTCCCCACCCGCATGCACATGTAGGTTTTTACTAGCCAGATGTTCTGTAACCAAGAAGTTCAGATGCCAATTGGTTTTCTTCCAACCTGTGAGGAAAGTCACCTCTCTTCCCCTACCCCCATGCACACTGCTCCACCCTGAGCCTACAAGGCTGGTGGAAGTGCTGACTCGGACTGATTTGCTCTTGGCATCAACCTAAGAACATCCTGTGCAGCTGGGAGGGTGGTGCTGCCCTCCCGTTACTACATAGGATGGAGATTGACCAGGATTAGGACACAGCCCCTAAGAACTCAATACACTCTGAAAGGGGAGGGATTAGACTCTCCAGATTTACAAGGGTTCCACTCCCTGCCAAGGGTCCACACCTGGTCCACCATACACACCAGCATTCTCAACATCCTCCAGCAAATGCCTTCTGACCACCATTGGCAGGGGTTTGGACAAGAGGGAAAGCCTACTATGAAGTCTGCAGAGAGGCATGGCTCTGGAGGTTTGTACTCAACTGTCTCTGGCCCCACTATGACTGTTGTCCTTGTGATTATGCATAATGACTGTTAAGGAGGGATTGTAAAGCCACTGTGCAGGAACTCTCCACTCTTGTCTCCAAGAAGGACATCCACACCTTCTTCTGTCAACATGCCTGGGGCTGAAAGATCCTGTGAGTGAACCAAGTTAGAAGTCCTTGTGTCCATGTCCATGTGTGTGTGTCCGTGTGTCCGTGTGTGTGTGTTTTAAAATATTAAAACTTTCTGTTCCCAGGCCAGACTTTGCTGGCCCCCATCCAAGGGCCTCCTGAACAGGCCCACTTGGATGTCTCACAGGTAACTCAAATTAGTATACCCCACCATATTTATCATCCTTTCCTTCTCCCTCAAACCCACAGTCTATCCTGCCAGATGATCTCTTTCTCAATAAATGGCACTGTCATTCACCTACTTAGCAAAGCAGAAAACCTGAGCACTCCCTTATCCCATATCTTCATCACCCATTCAGGCCTGTTATATCCTGCACATTTTCGCTTCATCAACCTAGCCCTGCACACCCTGTCAAGACTTTAGGTCAGGCCACTGTCTTCTTGAAGTACAGCCACAGCCTCTTGATGTACTGCCTTGCTTCCAGTTCTCCGATCATCCCTACTGCACCCCCACTCCATTCTCTACCCTATCCATAATCTGGTCTTGAATGATGTGCCCAATGCAGCCGGAAGAAGGCCCACCTAACCAAACATGTCTTTCTCTCCAATTTGTAGGTGCCTAGAGTTCCCCTTATTTTGATCAATTCTGGGGACATGTGCTGACATATTAGCTAGCTCACTTTTAAGCAGAGCCCAGCTTATCTGATTTATCCTACTGGCATTGAATTTTCCTTGGCAGAATGGAAGGAATGTGAAGTGTAATGGAAGTGTTGACACCAATGAGGAAGTCAGGGAAAGGCCCAGAGTAGGGCAATGTGCATGTCCACAGGGCCAGAGGGGATGCCCAGGATTTGGGGGAAGTGGCTTCCAGAAAAGGAGTGGGCTGGGTCCTGAAGGGACCACCCAGAGGAAAGACTGCCCTGAGGAGGGCATAGACCTGGGGAAGGGAGAGGTCTCAGTCGGCCAGCTTTAGCATGGACTGGATGACAGCACTTCCCTCCTAGTGTCCTTCTGGGGTACAGCCAGAGAAGATTTCCCAGAGGGAGCGTGCTAAGATCTTCCAAAATGTGTGGGCTTCCTTCCAGAAGGGAAGGAGAAACTGGTGGGGCTGGGGAAGCAGCCCCTATTCTGCCCCTCTGAGACCGCTGACCTGAAGAGGTGATAGAACCCACAGAGAAGTGGGTGAGTGGGTGGATGGGCCATGATCCTCCTCAGAGACTGAAGGAGGCTTTTTCCCTTACATGGTCATTCTTTACAAAACACAAGTCTCTTCCATCCTCTAGGCTAGCGGAGAGAGCGCCCCCTGTAACTCCAGCCCTGCCTGCTACAGCTCCACAGTCCCACAAGGCCACATTGAAGCCCAAACCCTCCCATGGCTGCCTCTGACAACTCCAGGACACTACCGCACCAGTCATCCAGGACAGTGAGTGACACCACCAGACTTCTTGGGAAGGGACCATTGTGTCTCATTCATCTTTGTATCTCTAGTGTGAAAGGTCCCCCAAGCATAAGAAGCACTCAGAAATTTACCCCTATGCCTCTCTCTGCTCAGCCTGGCACATGTCCATCTTTTCTTCATCCTTGTGTTTCCTCCCAGGCCAACCCCTTTCCCTACACTCTGTTGAGAATACACCTTTTGCTGCCCCCTCCCAGCCGTGTAATAAATTATATGCAATGATGGTCCCAAATCTGTAAACTACCAGGAGGCACAAATTAGGAAACAAAACATGAGTCAATATTGTAGTGCAGGGTATTTTTTTAAGTATTTCTATTGTGTATATCTCATTGTCCTCAGGATAAAGTCCAGATTCCAACGTGATGTGCAAGTCTCCTCAAGATCTGGCTGCTGCTAAATGGAGGTGTGCTGGTCAAAGAGAAGAAACTTCCAATTATAAGATGAGTAGTTCTGGGGAATTTAATGTACAGCCTGGTGATTATAGTCTACTTAATATACTATATTATATACTTAAAAGTTGTTAAGAGAGTAGATCTTAAATGTTATCAGCACAAAAAAGAAATGGTAATTATGTGACATGATGGAGGTGATAGCTAACACTACAGTGGCACTCATTTTGCAATATATAAGCATATTGAATCATCATGTAGTACGTCTTAAACTAACATGATGTTATATGTCAGTTATATCTCAGTAAAGCTGGAAAAAAAAGATCTGGCTGCTGCTTTCATGTCTCACTACCCCCCACTTCCCCACCCCCCAATCCTTTGTATCTGATACCTGGTCATAATTTTTTAACTTTTTATTTGGAAATAATATCAAATTTACAAAACGTTGCAGAAAGTAAAAATAGTATAAGGAACTTTTGTATACCCTTTACCCAGATTCACCTATTGTTAACATTTTAGCCCATCTCCTTTATCATTTGAGTTATCTCTCTTTCCACACACAAACAAACACATACACCATATATATATAGTCATGCTTGTGTACACATTATATACACACACATACACATTATGTTTATCCATTTTATACAAACACACACACACACACACACACACGCACACCCACAGATTTTCTGAGGTGTTTGAGAAATAGTCGCATACATCACGATCCTTTACCCTTAGACTTCAGAGTATATTTCCTAAGCATAGAGATATCCTCTTCCAAAGCCGTAGTACACCTATCAGTTTCATAAATCTAACAGTGTTAGAATACTTTAATCTACTGTCCATATTGCACTTTGCTCAGCTGATACAACGATGTCCTTTAGAACATTTCTCCCCCTGTAGTACAGAAGCTACTTTAGCGTCAGGCATTGCACTGAGTTATTTTTTTTTCTATTTAGCATTCATTAATCTGGAACATTACACAGCATTTGGGGGGGGGGGGGTTTGTGACCTTGCTATTTTTGAAGAATACAGTTTCCCCTCCTGCTAACACTTTTTAACAGAATGCTCATGTTGTGTTTGCCTGATGTTTCCTCATGTTAGATTGGGGATATGCATCTCTGCTGGCGCACTGGGTAGGCAATATGATGTCTGATCTGGAGACACTCAAATGTATATCTGTCTCTCATTGGTGATGTTGATTTTGATCACCAGTTCCAGGTGATGCCCAATTTCTCCGTAGCTACTTTTCTTCTTCCTTGCAATCTGTGGGGAGACGCTTTAAAACCATGCAAATATCCTGCTTCTCATTAAAATCGACCCTAGATTTAGCATCCATTGATAACTCTTGTCTGATCCAGTCTTTACAATGGTAGCTGCAAAATAACAACTTTCCAATTCCTATACTCCCTCCAACCATATTTGCCCTTGCACTCCAGCCATTTTGAGCCACTTGTGGTTCACCACATCTGCTAAGTACTCTTGGCTTAACTCCTATTCATCCTTCAGCTGGGGCTGCCACAAATGGTGGCACAACTTCAGGGGGTGCCATTCACATTGTAGCCATGCCAAGTGGCAGCCATGGGTCTTGGTTTGGGCGAAACTTCCTCTTACACCTTTCCCAGATTCTCCAAGTGTGGGTTAGGCATTCCTGCTCCTCACTCCCAAAGCTCTGTCTGCTGACCCCTATTGCACCCTGTACACCATAGACAGTTCCCAACTTAATGATGATTTGACTTAAGATTTTTCAATTTTATGATGGTTTGAAAGTGATACGCATTCAGTAGAAACCATACTTCAAATTTGGAATTTTGATTTTCCCAGCCTAGCGGTATGCGGTGTATTCTCTCATGATGCTGGGCAGCAGCAGTTAGCCGCAGCTCCCAGTCAGCCACGTGATCACAAGGGTAAACAACCGATACTCCACAGTGTACTGTGTTGCCAGCGTTTTTTTTTTGTTTGTTTGTTTTTATATTATGTTTTGTGTTTTCACATCCCATCATGTCCCCAAAACACCCATCTGTGTCTCCTGCTTCTGGGAAGAAGAAAAGGAGGAAGGCAATTACTCTTGAGATGGAACTCAAGTTAATTGCCCAACTATAAGCTAATCTAAGTGTTCTGAGCATGTTTAAGGTAGGCTAAACTAAGCTATGATGTTCAGTAGGTTAGATGTATTAAATGCATTTCAACTTAATATTTTCAACTTACAATAGGTTTATTGTAAGTCAAAGAGCATCTAGGTATTGTAATTGTCTTCTCTGTCTCCCTCATTGGGATATAAGGTCCTTAAAGGTACGACTGCTTCTGTCTCCTCTGCTGTGCCCTGCCCAGAATATGTATTCAGAAAATGTCAAATCAGTGAATGAGTTTGGTCTCGTATTATAGCTCGTTACATATATGGCTGGCTTCTCTGGTGGAGGACAAAGTCCTTTGGGCAAGGACCATACTTAAGCCATCTCTGTATCCTCTTCTCTTCCCCTCAGTATTTGGCACAGGGCCTTGTTCATAACATGCACTCAACAAAGTTTTGCTGAATGAGCCCATAGGTGCATACTGGTTGTTAAGGATATGCGTTTTTCCCCTATCTGCAGAACTGCACTAAACTCTATGTGGGCAACACCTGGGAACCAGGTGGCATGCCCTTTGAATCCATGCTGTTCAGCCCTGCCTGAGCACAAAGCAGAGGGAATGTAGGTGTGTGTGGTCGGGGTTATTAGGATTCCTGTCAGTGAGAGATGCCAAAATCTGAATGAGTCTCCGAGGGTGACCTAGACCTGTCCAGGACCCATCTTGAGGCTATAGCCGAGCCCCTTGTGATTTAGTACCCCTTGTATTTTTGTTTTATTTTATTGGGGAACAGCCATGGTCATTGGTTACACATTGCTTTCATGCTACAATGACATAGTTGACTCTTTTAAGGAGGGTGCAGCTCACAGTGGCCCATGCAGGGATCAAACCGGCAACCCTGGTGTTATCAGCACCACTCGCTAACCAACTGAGCTAACCGGCCACCCCCAACATTCCTAGTATTTTTGGCAGCTAGAATTAAATAATTCTTAGTTAGGATATAGGTATAGGTTTTAATGAAATGTTTCAATTGCTTTGTTTGTCACATAGCTTATAGTCAAAGACTAAGAAAGGATGTTAGTCATATTCTGAAAGACTGTCTGTAAAGCAAGTCCCAGGAGAAATGTTTCAAAGTACACTTGCTTGAGATAATAGAAAACTATAGCACAAAACAATGATAGCTTAAACAATGGCAATAGTCACAAGATGTCTAGTTTCTGCCTTTTGCCTTAAAGATAACAGCCCTGATGCACAATTATGAGCTATTTTGCAGAATCTTGGTTCTTCAACCAGCACCTCTTGTTCTCATGATATAATTTTGTGTTGCAGATGTACTGTTTCTTTGTCAAGCAGGAGGAGGCAAGTTCAGGGTCTTGAGGAGAATTTGTAAGTTTGTTTTGCAGAAGGAGGGAATGTCTCCAAGGGAGCTGTGACCAGCTGCTGACACACAGGAGTTTGATGCAAAAAAGTGTCATCTATGACTAAAGAAACAGACTTCTCTCAGTTCCCTGGAACTCCCCCTCCCCTACTCCTCAGCTGCATAAAAACTCCCTACTTTTGCTTTTTGGAGAGATAAATATGAGAGATCTTGCTCCCCTGTCCTCCTGCTTTGGCCAAATCAAACAAACCTTTATCTCCAAGCACCAGTGTCACAATGTTTTGGCTTTACCTGAGCATCAGGTACACAAACTGAATTTTGGGAGGTGATTCTGCAACAAGGCTCTGAAGCCTTCCTACACGACAGTGCCTGGCTCCTCCCACGGAACCTCCCCAGGAGCCCTTGACATCCAGCCTAGGTGAGCTGACTTGGGAAGTCACTCTGGGGATAGATAGGACACTGGGAAGGCATGCTCTTATGTTGGGATAATGCAGAAACAGGAGAGGCCTGGAGAGAAGGCTTAGGAGGAGCCAGGCTGACAACCCAGCCCTTTAAAGAGCACAGGGCACCTCTGTTGTCTGAAGCACAGCCTATCAATCTGGCAGAATGACCTCTGATAATCGCCAGAGACCTGGACCTGGATTCTAGGCTGTTGTCTTGCTCTGTAGTCCCGCAGGGCTGAGATCCATTGTCACAGCATCACACACCTCTTTGGGGAAGCTGAGCACTTTGCCCAGTTTAGCAGCGAGAACAACTCTTCCCAGAAGGCACTGGCTGCAGAAGCTCCCAGGAGGGTTCTTCTCATCCCCCTAGAGGTAAGAATGGGGCCCCAAGAGCAGCCCCAGGCAAAAGTCCGTGTAGTGAGCACTTGAGCTGGCACAACCCTGCCTTTACACAAACTTAGCCTAGATACAGGATATTCTTTAGGTTTTCCTCTCTGTGTAAGAGATGCACCACACAGCATGGCATTCACCTTTTTCCCAATAGGAAAAAATGAACCAAGGGGCCCCTGATCAATAAGTGAAAGCCTTGAAACTTAGAGCTAGGGAATAGGGGAGACATGGATCTAACACGGGAACACTAACAATAACATTATTTTAGAAACACTTATATCGCATTTACCATATGCCAGGGACTGCTTTAAATGCTTTACAATCTGTTAACTCATTAAATTCTTATAACAATGCTTTAAAGTAGGTACAGTTATTATCCCCATTTTACAGTCAAAGAAACGGAGGCACAGAGAGATTAAATAACTTGCCTAAGATCACACAGCTGATAAGTGGCAGAGTCAGGATCAAGCTCACAGAGTGTGGCCCCATACTCTGTTGTGTTTGGCCCTGCTGCCTCCCTGGGTTTGCCAACCTTGTGAGAAGAGAGCAGGACAAGGAGTGACCCTCCTACTCCCCCTTTTATTTCTTCCTTAGGCTTTTTTATTTGGATCAAGTATGGGAGTCCAGCCTGTCTCCAAGTCACATTTGGAGGAGAGAGAGATGGAGATAGATGAAAAAGAAAAGAAGACAGAGAGAGAGAGAGAGAGAGGGAGAGAGAGAGAGAGAGGGAGAGAGAGAGAATATGAATGCTTGGATGCTTCTGGAAAAGCAAACTCTGGCAGGGGCTGAGGCATACTGCAGTGGTTCAGAAAGTCCTGCATTTTATTTCCTGAGCCAGAATGCTAAGCTGAGTATGCTTAGAGACTCCCCAAAGATGAGCATGGCATCAAAATCTCTTTAACCATACCCTCAAACAACAACCACCACCAAAGTGGAGCCAGAGCTAAACTTTACTTGACACTAAAAAGAGAAGGGGAAAAAATGAGTGCATCAGGGTGTTGTTGTTTCAAGTTATCTTGTGAAAGATAATGAGTTGTTTATTGTAAGCAAGGCCCCAGTAGCCCCTTTGTAAATCTCAGTCCTGAGAAAGTAAGGCCATAGCTGCAAGTCCAAACAGCTAACATGTTGATATGCCTGTGGAAATTTTAACTAGACAGTGCAGGCACCCAGGGCTGGGACGAGAACCACAAACTTGGGAGCAAACAAACATTCAACCACCCTACATTTTTTGAAAGCCTATGTGTTTGGCACTCTGCTGCACACTGGGAATACAAATATGAGTAAGAATGCTACCATTTGTGCTAACATAATATATGCGTGCATGTGCATAGATTAGCTCTGGAGAGGAGCAGCAAAATGTGGTAACAGAAATTACCTATGGGTGGTTAGGGAATGGGATGGGGGGGAAACCAAGTTGTTACCACAAACCCTTTATGCCTTGTGAATTTGGTATTAAAGGCACATTTTACCTACATATTACCTATGCAAAAAAACAAATGAGGTAAGAGGGAGAGACAAGTATGTGCATGTGTAAAAGGAGACATAAATAGCAAGATAAGAGCTCACAAAAGCTTGTTCAAAGTGCTAGGGTTGTCCACAACAATGGAGGAACCAAAACATAAACACTGAATTTACCAATTTGCCTGCCCTGCTTGGGACAGAGTTCAGGCTTTAGCCATGACAGTTATTTCCAAGAGTTCTTTTTACCATGTCCTAGCTAGAAAAAAAAGTGAGTTTCGAGTCTTTTTTCCAAACTTTCACATGGGCAAACTAATAACCTGGCAAGAATGTGGAGGCAGTTAAGTGCTGCCCAACACAGAGTGATTTTGTCCTTCCACAGACTTTGGCCTTCTCCTACCCCACTTCATGGACAAAGGTGACTTCGTGGTAACCACCATTCACCATGCAAACACACACCTGTCCCCAGCCAGGCCTGCCCCCAGCACAGAGAAGTGTTTCCCAACAGGCTTTGTGTCCAGCTGGTTGCAGGCCAAAGCCACCTGCTCACTCTAGCCTAAACCTGCTGAGGAACCAGCACAAGCCTGAACAAGGGTCAGGAAAGCAGAATCTGGGGTTTTCAGGATAACAAGTGGACACCTCAATTTTCTAGAGTGGACTGTTTTTTTTTTCTGGATTATATGCTGACAGTTTTTAATCCTGGTCTGACTTTCCCTCACATGCCTCTCCCCTGGGGCTGCCTTTTCCTTTAAAATCATAACAATGTGATGATAATCATGATCACACCCCCTTTATGGAATGCTTCCAGGGGACAGGCATGGGGCTTAACAAACACCCAAGGAGGAAGGGACTCTAGCTATCTTTGTCTTACAGATGAAGAAACTCAGCCTCAGAGAGATAAACAGCTAGTGTGTGCTGGTGACTGGATTGGAAACCAGACCATGTGGTTAGGAGCCCATAACCACTGTGCGGTAAAGGCTTTTAACCACTCTGCTGGACTGCCTCTCATAAAGTTAATTTTAATATTAGCCTAATCCAACCCTATTTAAAGGGAAATATGTTGCCAAAATCACTTATGATATCCTAAAGCTAAATATAAAAGGCTTCTCTATTATCTCTTGTTTGGGGCTATTTAGCCCAAGGCTTCCCTCTGAGGGCCCATGTAATTAACTAAAGGCTACATGGGCACCTACCATTCAGGTCTATAGGAAATGAGCCCAGCTGTGTTGGCCCTAAATCAGGGCCCTAAAGCGATCTGCTAACAGGGAAAGTTAAGCTTATAAAATCAGCATGGAAATAAAAGCCTTGGACCAGTTCCTAGGATTGAAAATGTCAAGAAACTACTTCCAGCTTACTGCCCCTGGGGTGGAGGTGGGGAGGGCACTGGCTTTCAGATGAGCATTTTGCATCTGATAGCTGAGTGTTTTGTGGGTAGTATTCTAGATACCAGTGTGGGGTCTAGAACAAAGAAACTTTCCGATTCCCTTATTCCATACTCTTGGTTTATTCCCTCTGGGTCTGCACAAAGAGAGTACTGGGACACATACCTTCCTGAGCTTGCTGTGAAGGTTAAGTTTATGTGGCAACTAGGGTAAGGGATGCTCAGACAGCTGGTAAAACATTCTGGGTGTGTCTGTGAGAGTGTTTCTGGAAGAGATTAGCATTTGAATCGGTAGCTGAGTAAAGAAGATTGCCCTCACCAATGAGGGTGGTGGGTGTCATCCAATCTCTTGAGGACCTGAATAGAACAAAAAGGCCAAGGAAAGGTGAACTTGCTTTTTTTGCTTGAGCTGGGACATCCATCTTCTCCTGCCCTCAGACATCGGCCCTCCTGGTTCTCAGGCCTTTGGAGTCAAACTGAGTTACACCAGCAGCTTTCCTAGGTCTCCAGCTTGCAGGTGGCAGATCTTGGCCTCCATAATCACATGAGCCAATTCCTATAATAAATCTATCTATATATCTATATCTATCTATATCTATATCTGTAATCTATATCATCTATATCTATATCATCTATCTTCACCTGTGTATCTAATAAGTGGCAGAGTCAGGATCAAGCTCACAGAGTGTGGCCCCATACTCTGTTGTGTTTGGCCCTGCTGCCTCCCTGGGTTTGCCAACCTTGTGAG
>NW_017731858.1:1068614-1071923 GCF_001890085.2 Hipposideros armiger | reverse complement strand
CTTAGCTGTAGAGGGCAGTGTCACTGGCCCTCATATGTGGGATCCGAACCGGGGCCCTCTGGCATCCCAAGCGAGTTCTTAACCATCGCGCCACTCGGCTGGCCTGGAAGCTTGATTTTTAAATCACTACATTTCCATGGAAATTGGACTCTGCCAGATATCACTGCCCCCTTGTGGACTGCGCTTTTCTGACATTTTGGGAGCAGAGAAGGAAGTGTACTTGGTCTCTAACATTCCTGGAAAAATACCATTGCCTGAAAATCTTGCAGGTTCTGGGAATTGCCCACTGTGACATTCATTGACCAGGGACGGCAGAACCCCTTGTGAGTCTCCTGGATTCTTCTACTCTTTGGGACTCCAGACAGCACTCGGCTCCTTGATCTTGAGCAGTAAAGCCCACTTGGCAGGTCCGCATGGTTCTGAGCTCATACCTATTACCCCTTTTAGTTTGCAGTCATCTCCCAGCAGTCTCCTTTTAAAATAACAAGTCCCCTTGATCCTCCTTTCCCCATCATCCCTTTCTTTCCATCTCCACTGCCATCACCCTAAGCCTGTTCTAATCCCTTCACAGTTCCAACAGCCTCCACACCTGCACCTCCTCCCCTGCTCCCCTGCAGCCTGTGCCTCATACCACATCCACACTAATCAACCAAAACCCCATTTTGCATATGAGTGTCCCCACTCCCTACAGAGCAAAAGGTTCAGGGTCCCCAACCTTCCTCTCAGCCAAAAATACTGACTGACAGCCTACTGTATACAAAGCACTCCTCAGAAATCTGCTCCAGCCGAAGAGGGGCAGCAAGTACTTTATACACGTATGTCATGGAATCTTCAGGACAACCCTGGGAGGTAGGTATTATTATCAGAAGGGAAAATGAATCTCAGAGATGTTAGGCAACTTGTCTGTGGTCACCCAGGTAATGACTGGCAGACGCAGGACTCAAACTCAGTCTGTGCCTTTTCTGCAAACAGCTACATTCTTCCACTCATTTCTTCAACAAATATTTATAAAGCTTTTGCTATCTGCTGGTTACTATTCTTGCTGCTAAGGATACAGGGATGAACAAGTCAGCATGGCTCTGTCCCCTCTTCTTGGAGCTTCCAATCCAGTGGAGAAGACCACTTCAAGCATCGGTGTCCTTCTAGTTTCTGTTTATCTGCTTGTCCTGACTCTCATGATTTGTGGGAAGCTTTGATTTCAATTTGGTCAAATTCATTCATCCCTCCTTCCCTCCCTCCCTTCCTTCCTTCCATAAACACTTACTGAGAGCCTACTATGTGCCAAGGAGTGTGCTAATCACTGGGGATATGACAGTGGGCAAAAAGCAGAAGCACTTGCAGTCCCAACCATTCATACTTTCCATCTTCTGCACTTTACTCACGCTATTCCCTCTGGCTACATGGTCTTCCCTATGCCTCTCTACCGAAATAAGAATCCAGGCCAGTCCTTAAGGTTCATCTCCAGGCTGACCTCCGTTGTGGAGCCTCCACCCACCTACTGTGATTGACCCCTTCTCTGAAGTCATTCAACACTTGCCATCTGGACAACTCAAGTGTCTGGACAAGTCATTTAGCACATGTGAGACATCCCTACATCCTGAACTTTCACGTTTATATATGGATCCTGCCACCTTAAGTTGATTGTTCACCTCATCACCCAAGAAACACGAATTCTCCTCGAGAAGCATTCACCGAGTGCCTATTACGTATTTTAGCAACGGGAAAGGTGATGAACCTTTGTGGAGCCTCTCTGAGTTAACAGCAAGCTTTCATAAATATTTTATCATTTGATTGTCATAAAATGCTACCACTTCATTTTGTTTTTCAACTTTAAAATGTAATTTAAATTACTTAGTAGATAAATATATTCTCATGACAGTGAAAACATTATAGATCTGACTACAGTATTCTTTTTTTTTTAAGATTTTTATTGGAGAATTGGAGGAAGGGGAACAGACAAGTTGCTGTTGTTTTGTTCTTCAGTCTAGTTGTGGAGGATGTTGCTTCACTGGNGATCAAGCTCACAGAGTGTGGCCCCATACTCTGTTGTGTTTGGCCCTGCTGCCTCCCTGGGTTTGCCAACCTTGTGAGAAGAGAGCAGGACAAGGGGTGACCCTCCTACTCCCCCTTTTCTTTCTTCCTTAGGCTTTGTTATTTGGATCAAGTATGGGAGTCCAGCCTGTCTCCTAGTCACATGTGGAGGAGAGAGAGCTAGAGGTGGATGGTTGTTTCTCTGGAGAACTGACTAATATACTTGCTTTCGTGGATTTGCCTTCCTCCTCTAAAATGCTGAGATTGGAGATCAAGAGACTTCTCTAACAGTCATCTAATAGAACAGTCACTCTTTCCCTCATATCACTGCCTTAGCTTCTTAATGCTGAGATGAGGAGCTAAGCGGCCTCATGTACCTGGCCCTACAGGTCCTGCAGCCACTCAACCCCACTGCAGCAGCTTCTGTCCTTGCCAGTGCAGACCCAGCAGTCCAGCCCAGTGAGGTCACCTGCCAACCCTGAAGATATCCCCTCTTTCCCTCTGCCTGGAATGCCCTCCCCACTCTGTTCTCACAACTCCTGCCTCTTCACTTGGAACAACTCAGGGTAAAACCCACCTCCTACTCACCTGCCACTCACTGTGTCTTTGAAGTTATTTTCTGTATTCAATATGTACCATATTGCTTTATTGTTACTACTAACAATAACAAGGATTTCAGATACCATTTATTGAGTGCTGTTTGCCAGGCACTTGTCTCATTTACACACTATCTCATTGAAACCCTGCAACCACCCTGTGAGACGGGTGCAGTTATTACTCTCACCACTTTCCAGAAGAGGAAACTGAGGCTTGGGGGAGGTTAACTGGCTTGCCCTAGAACATAGAGCTAAGAAGTGATAGAGCTGGGATCCGAACCCAGGACTCTCGATCCCAGAGCCACTCTCTGAACCAATGTGGGTTTGCCTTTTGTCTTCCATTAGATTCAGTTCATTAAAGGAATCTTTCATTTCTTTTGAATTTCCACCTCTCGACACCCAATCCTGGGCTCTGCCTGGAGTGGGCACTTGCCTGACTGATCTCAGTTTGCAGGAGCTCTGCTCCCACCATCAGGCCCTCTGGGTATCAGACTCTCTGCTCTTCCCTGGCCTCGCTAGGGAGATGCAAACAGTGAGGCAGTCAGGAGCTTAGAAGCAGAAGGCAGCTCCAAGTTTGAGCAACAACTGATGTCCCCTGTAGTCAATCAAGGGCTCTGCAGCTTCGCAGTGCTCGCCTCCTGGCCACCCCTGGTAGTGCAGCTCCTGCTAATGAGGCAGGGGA
>NW_017731858.1:1060628-1065979 GCF_001890085.2 Hipposideros armiger | reverse complement strand
TGTTCAGCATCTTAGCTGTGGAGGGCAGTGTCACTGGCCCTCATATGTGGGATCCGAACCGGGGCCCTCTGGCGTCCCAAGCCAGTTGTTAACCATCGCACCATTCGGCCGGCCCTGACTACAGTATTCTTTGACCACCCCTACCCTACCGCACTCCAGACCCCCTCAGAGATGCAGATGGGGAAACTGAAGCTCAGAGAAGTGACATGGTGTGCCCGAGCTCACATAGCTCATGTGTGGGAATTTTCTGATTCTAAATCTTGTTTCCGTTTTTCAGTGCTGCTTCCTATGCGGGCAAGGACCCTGTTTATACCTCTCTGCATCCTGGGTGCCCAGTACAGAGCTCTGCACCTAAACTGGGCTAAGCAAATGTTTCTACATCAATGGGCTACCCTGAAGACAGGTTTCCTCTGCATCAAAGCCTTGCCTCCTAAGGCGGGCTATACCGATCTCACTTGGTTAGGGAAGGCTCAGAGCAGGCATCCTGCTAGGCACCCTTTCTGTCACCTGTGGGCTCTGTGACATCAGGGACCTTGAGAGACTCCTTTGAGAGTCCCTACAGTAAGACCTCACAGAGGCAAGTCAAGTGTTTGCTGGGCACTCGATATGTGGCTACGTGTGCCGGAGGCCATATGTGATGGGGGAGAAATAAAAGGCACAATAGTGTTGTGGAGCCAAGACTTGTCCAATACATCCATACACTTAGGGAACCAGCCAGCACATATCTAAGTGCTAAGTTATGCAAGTGTTGATGATGCTTTGAGGGTCGGGGAGCAAGAGTGGCTGCAGTGGTGAGAGCAGGCTTCTTGGCCTGCGATAGGTAGAGAGGAACCTGCGTGGAGGGCGCAGTACTCCCAACAGCACCGGGAGCAGCGCCCGGGCCGAGGCGATATGAACCGCGCCCCCTGCAGGCAGCTCGGGAAGGCTCCTGGAGTGGCCCAGAGCGCGGGAACGCGGGTTCGCGGTAGGCTGGTGGTGGCGGCTGCTGCGCGGCCGCTTTCTCGCTGGTATCTTCCATCCAGCCTTGCAAGTCCGGCGGCTTTCAGTCGCCCCGAGGCCGGCAAAGGCCGCGTTTTCCCCTGAGGGCGTGCCCAGCCCTTCTCTCACCTAGTTAGTTCTCTTCAATCCCACCGTTGCGTGTGTGGCATGTACCTTTGCTACTCCCCACGTCCGCCTCAATGACTATTGTAGCCAACACGCTGAGAGCGCCCCCTAAAAAGTTTCCTAGGAACACACAGGCGCGCGAAGGGACAAGGCTGGCCTCTAAAACAGCAGTCACTTAACACTTAAGTGCCTATTCTGTGCCAAGCTCTGTTCCATGCGCCTCACAAATACTCATTTCGTGCACATTACAGTGCTGTTCTTCACCCCATTTTACAGCTGAGCAAGGCGAGGCATTGAGAGCTCAGTACCTTGCCCACGATCTCACAGCTGGAAGGGGGCAAAGTCAAGATCTTAACCACTCCACAAGTGCCTTTTCTTACACTGCTGACGTCCTCAATCAGGCTCATGGTTCCCAGCCTGAACCGTTACTCTTCCTTGGGTCTTCCTTGTCATTTTCCAGGCACCATGTCATCCTGCACTGCTTCTTGACCCTCTCTAAGTGGGGGACCTCTGCTTTCAGGGTTTTCAGCTACAGGTGCTGTATGTGGCTTGCCAGGTGCCTCAGTTATCCTCATCTGGAAAATGGTCATCATAAAGCTGCTGAAAGGATTAAATGAGAGAATCTATACACAATTAAAAGAGTGCATGACCCACAGTAAAAAAGCTCAAGCAATGACAATGGGTGAGCAGTAAAAGGTGAAGCCCAAGCCGCTGGTGTACTCCTGGGGGGGGGTAGACGGAGGGGGCAAGAGAGAGCGAGAGAGAGACAGGGAGAGAGAGAGAGAGAGAACACACAAACCCACTTGCTTTCAGAGCAGGTCAAAGAGGGTCATGATCACTCTAGGGCCCTCCTCACTCTAGGGCTTTCAGCAGCTGGGGCTGTCTAAGGAGCCGGGAACATCAAGCCCAGACGCAGGAGTATGTCTGGTCTAATCAGCCCTAATAAGTCATGTGGGTGTGCAGTTGGTACATCTCTGATGGCAGAGTCCTCAGATGCCCCAGTAACACCCCTGCTCCTCTCCCCTTAGAGTGGCCTGAGTCATCTTGTGTGACAGTCAGTGTTCAGCATTGTCACCATCACAACCAGATAGCCATCAAGTACTTACTATGTGGAAGGCTCCGTGTTAGGGGTTCATGATCAAACGGGCAGCATATGTTCACAGGATGATAGGTGCACTGAATGTGGCATCATACCTGTTTTTTACAAAGATTTTGGGAGGGAGGTGTCCCAAGGCCCTGGCTCTCTAGCATGGAAAATATAGCAGCAGTCCAGGAACCAGGTGAATTGTAAACCCCTACTCTATCAAGATCATCCCACTCAGCCAGAGCCTGGGCAAACAATAAATACAATTTGTTACTATGAAATTTCTCTCAGGTAGCAAGGAGCTGAATCCAAACAAAATTCATTTCTGCCGATCGGTAACCAAAGGAACAAATTCCACATGTCGTTCATTCATTCATTCTCTCATTCATTTCTCCCTCCAGTAGACATTTACCACACACCCACTATGTGTTAGGTTATATGCTCTGTGTTAGGAATGTAAAGAGGAACAAGACATAGCCTCTATTAAGATAGACAAGTAAACATTTAGTTACCATACCATGAAACAAATATCATAATGCATTCACATAACAATGATTTCGTGAATATTCACCATGTACCAGGCACTATTCTAGGCACTGGGGTTACAGCTATGAATTCAACTAACAAAATCCCTGCCCTCATGGAGCTGACATAGACTGTGTTAACAGTTCAAAGGAGAGGGCACCAAGTGCTGGCTGGTAGAGTTTGGGAAGGCACACAGAGGACGTGTGATTTCAGCTGGTCTTGAAGGACCATGCCTTGGCAGAGAGGCAGGCAGGGAAGGGCAGGCCAAAGGAAAATAATAGTACAACAAAGTTAGTATGAAAAATAATGAATGAAGCCACTTTAAAATGGAGCTGGAGCTGCCATGCCAGAGGAACTGCCTTACACATTTTATACCCCAAGCCTTGGAATGTTCACACAGGGCAAAATAATCTTTGGATTGCACCTAAAGCAACCTTGTGCCCCAAAGAACTGTTTGCAAAGATAACAAGAAAGCACATAGTACAACTACAGGACTGATGACAACCGGACTGAAAATTTAAAACTTTGTTTCGAATTAACATCATTATGGTATGCTATTTGCACCAACAGAAATGCCTTCCTTCTACTGATGTAATTGTTCCCCCCTTCCCTTTCTCATAAATACCCATTGCTTTTGTCTCCCAATCAGAACGCTATTTGGGCTTTTGCCTGAACCAGTGTACCCCGAATACTTACCCTTTTTTTTTTCAATCTCCAGTAAATGCATGTTGCCTCTCACTTTGAAAGACCTTTGATTTTTAGGTTAACACAAGGAAATATGAAAGTTAGTGACATGGATGGCAAATAACAAGTGACATGGTGTGGGACTGCAGAGCGTGCATAAAAGTAGCAGAACAAGAGGTGCGTGTACTATCTCTTCACACAAGGTGCAATCAGATAAAATAGACCAAAGCCCAAGTCTCAGCATTTTCTATAGTACACGTGGCATTTTCTTAAGACTGTTTTAGAAAATCTGTAGGTCACAGATAAATCCATTCCACCAGTCTCCCGTGAATGAAATGAAAATAAAGTATCCCAATAAAACAGTAACAGTCATAATAATAGTAAAAATGTGTAAAGCAGGTGCCTGGCATTATTCTATGCAATTTACACATACTAACCCTTTTAATCTTCACACTACTCCTTTGAGGTAGGTACTATTATTATCCACTTATGCCAGGTGGGGAAACTGAGGTGCAAAGCAATTAAAGTGGGATAGCTGTGAAATGAAAAAGTTTTGTATTTGAAAATGAGGCTTCTAGCCCAAAAGACTCTCATGAGCATGTCCTAAGCGAGAAGGTGGGGAGTAGTGGTGAGATCAGATGATGAGCAAGTCCCAGGCTTAGGTCCCACCTCTGTCCTGATGTACAGTGCTGGCTCCGTATTCCTGCATCTGCTAGGGCTTCATGAGCAGGAGATGCAGGTTTGGTGTGTGTGTGTGTGTGTGTGTGTGTGTGTGTGTATGGGACCAGCTTATATAATTTTGGTGCCCTCTTAAAAAACACAAACATGGGCCGGCCGAGTGGCACGTTGGTTAAGAGCTCGCTTGGGAGCACCAGGGCCGCGGTTCAGATCCCACAATAAGGGCCAGTGACGCTGTGCCTTCTACAGCTAAGATGATGAACAACAGCTCAACCTGGAGCTGGGCTGCTGTGAGTCAATGGCAACGGCGTAAGCTGCAGCGGGGCTGCAGTGGGTTGCCATGAGCTACATGAGTGGCTGGCAGCTGGCGAGAGCTGCTGTGAGCTGCAGTGAGCGGCTGATCAATGACCAGCGACCGATTGCCTCACCCGGGAAGAGCACAATGATCATACCAACATGGGCCAGTGAAGCAACGTCCTCCACAACTAGACTGAAGAGCAAAACAGCAATTTGTCTACCTGTCTGTCCCCCTTCCTTGATTCCCCAACGCTGTTCCCCTCCCCCAATTCCCCAATAAAATTGTTTTAAAAAACCAAAAAACACAAACCTATCTTACTTTTGAAAATTTTACAAAACCATCTGACCAAATGCATACTTTGCTACAGCACCTCCCAGGGCTGGGAAGGCACCGTGCCAGGGGAGGCTCTGAAGCTAAACTGTCATCAGCTTTATGGTCCATCAGCCTCTGCCCATGAGATGTCTCTGCTCATCACCAAGCAGGGCATTAGAAGCTCATTTAGACATAGGAGTTTTCCTTTTCACTCCCAAATACGAAGACCTTAGAAGTTGATCTGTCAACAGCAATTTAGCACACTTTGCTCTGGTTATGTCTTTATCAACACAACTATCTCCATTCTAGGAGTGAAAACATGAGATGGTGAAACGTGTCATGTGATCAGATTCGGAACATTCTCTTAAATCTCAACAGTAGTAAATTTCCTCCCTGCATTAAAAAAGTTTTGAAATGAAATCCCAACTTGGATGCTCACAATTAAAGTAAGACCTCTCTTCTACTGACAATCATGGAAAAGCCACAGATTAATAGATTCCTTTACTCCAGCAGTTCTCAACCTGTGGGTCGCGACCCCTTTGGGGGTCAAACGACCCTTTCACAGGGGTCGCCTAAGATCATCGGAAAACAAAAAGATATTTACATTACGATTCATAACAGTAGCAAAATTACAGTTCTAGAGTAGCAACGAAAATAATTTTATGG
>NW_017731858.1:1049125-1054238 GCF_001890085.2 Hipposideros armiger | reverse complement strand
CAGTCTATAATGCCCTTGTATTGCTTATCTGCGGTGATTTGCTTGCTGGCATGCTGCACCTGACAGACAAGAAGGAGGCCAACAGGGAGCGTTATAACCATGGAGAGGGGAAAAGGGAAGGGAAAATATCATCTCAACGCGATTTAAGATTAGCCCCTCCCCCCACCTAGTCTTCTGTATCATAGGCTGGACTCTTCCAACCCTCTGACGCTGTCACAGGTGGAAGAGGTCATTTACACCATTAGGGGCGGCATTATGCCTCCACCCCTTTGGGTGGGGAGGGGGCACCCTCAAGCGGACCCGTGATCTTTAGACCTGGGAGAAAGGTCAGACTCAGGTTCAGAGGCATTAAGGCGAGTCCCACATAGGGCGCGGTCACCTTGGAGACCAGGGCCTACGCCTCAGTTCTCCGGAGCTGCTTCCCTCCCACTCCTCCCCCACTCCTTCCCTAGAGGTGAGCCGCGGGCCGACCCACCCCTGCCCGTCGGGGTGCGCCCTATAGGGCCAGAGCGGGCGAGCGCGCGACTCCGCGGGGACGCGCTGGCGGCTGCGCGGAGGCGGCGGACGCAGCAGGCATACGCGCTTCCCGGCGCCGGCTTCCGGCCAGGCGGGGTTGGAGCGCGGCCGCTCGACCCGCCGCGTGGCCTCCTCAAGGCTGTGATCTCCTTGCCGCGACCTTGAGGTCTTCGGTAAGGCCCAGTATTCCTCTTTCTAGTGGCGGCTTCCCGGCCTCGCCCTTGACCCCAAGGCGCGGGGACACAGCCACTCCCGGACTACCCCATCGAGTTTGCGGCCTCCGAGATACCAAGGCCCCGGCCTTTGTCACCTCCCTCCGCCCCCGACCCCTTCCTAGAACCGGAACTTCAGGTCACTGAAGCACCTCCCTTATGTTTGCCTTTTGATCCGCTCTGCGGCCACCCCGGACCTCACGCTGCCATTTCCGCTCGCCTGTCTAAAGAGTTTCCCCCCCCCCTCCATCCCTGGGGCCCCGCTTTCTGCGCGGCCCCGTCCTCCGTCACCCCACCCCCCACCCCCCTACTTTCTGGTCGGGTTCTCAGATCCCAGGACTTACTTGCAGCAGCAGTTTGACCCGTTCGATGGGCGCTACCGCCGTCTTGGAGATGGCCGCGGCCACTCCTCCTGCCAGGAAGTCCTTGGCGAAGGANTAATTGAAGTCAATTTTGTCTCGGAAGAGGGTCCAGTGAAAACAACTGCCCAATCTGTCACTTGAACATTGTTTATATTTGTTGCTGGGATACCAAAGGCTCTTTTAAGTCTTTGGCTAAGAAGAGCACCATGTATCTGAACTTGTTCACCTGCACATAAAGCAAATAATGGCTGAAATTATGGGAAAGCTCCTCCAAACATTTTGAGTGGAGCTCAAGGCATGTTTTTGTGTCCAGAAATTGCAGCATCCAATATCTGTGGTGCAAATAAGTCTCCACCTGCATATCAGAGTGCACATTACACATAATAAGATGAGGCTTTGACAAGACAGATGTTAATTATTTTGAGGTATATCAAATCACCTTTGACCCAAACTCTGAGCTGTAATTTTGTTGCTCAGCTTCTTTGTCCCGAAATTAATGTAAATCTTTACATTTGTAATTTTACTTGCAATGCCAACCCACCCACACAGTCTGCAAATGACTGCTCTGAGTCAGAAACTATTCACTTACGACTGTGTTCAATATTTAAAAAAATGTTCTCTGGAAGGATTAAGTCACTCAATTCCAGTCCTTTCACAGATTCTGCTTCATGTAAAAATGATGGAGCCAGAGAACATTGAAATTGGAAGGGACTTTAGAAGAGAAACTAAGACTCTGATGTTAGCAGTGACTAGTCCCACTCAGTGACCAAAGCTAAAACCCAAAAGGAAAGTACTGGTTTCAGGTTTAAATAAAGGGTCACACTTAGAAATTCTTGCTCAGCATTCAGAAGCTATCCCTTGCCCACCTTTCTGCCTCCTACAGCATCTGTGAGTCCTGGTACCCCATGGCTGACACTGGCTTACAAGGATCATGCCATTTGGAATGCAAGCAGTGAGACTATGATTCAGATAAAAACAAATTAGCTATTATTCCAACAATATGCATTATTTTTTTTTGCATTTGTATATTGGATAGATATACAAGAAACTGTTCATAATGGTTACTTTTGAGGAGAGGGGCTAGGGATGGGAAAGGCAGGACAGGGGGATATTTGCTTTTCATTTTAAATCTTTTCTTTACTATTCGACTGATTACCAGGTACAGATATTAACTGTGTTAAAATCCTGAAAAACAAAATAGAAAGACTAAGCTCATAAACTTCACAGGGGAAATGAAATTTACCCCAGTAACACTGACGCTTGAAAATCTATCATTTAGTACAGTACTTTAAAAAAATTTTCTAATAAAGTATCCATGATAGCAGGGGAGGCTGAATGGGTCCTCCCAAGTGTCTGGGGGCAGTGCCAGAAATGGTCCTCTGTACGCAAAAACTCTCTTTTCCCCTTATGTTTTAAAAACGCATTCAAATTGTGCAATAGACTCTCTAACATATCCGCATCTCTTTCAATACAAAAATAATGGCTTAAATGACTTACCATACCATCCACAACAACTGCTCCTGTGGGGAGACACCCTTGGTTTCTTTCTCTGGCGGTCCAGCAGTCCAGCGGTCCGGAGCTCCCGCAGCACACTGCCTCCAGTGACTGAGTGGAGAGGCCTCTGGAATGGGAAGTGCGGCTGTGCGCGAGCTGACCTGTATTCTGGCTCTCTCACCTGGAATCAGGCTCCACGGATCCTGTTATCATTGAATAGTAACAAAACAGCAGCATAAATTAGGGTGTTGCTAAGATTGTGTACCATCAATGTTCGCATGGGCATAATGGGCATAATGAATTCTATAGCACTATTCTGCACAGCTTGGAGAGAGATTAAAACCACTTTGTCTTTAAATTAAATTTCAAAAATCACTGAACAACGAGAAGAGAAACAACAACAAAAAAACCCACCACCTCATCTATGTCGGCCACCCAATTGCAGGAGGCACCACTTCTTGCTTTCTGATCATTAATGCCTGGTCCTAGGTTTAATAGCTGCAGCTCAGTGAGTCCACATCTATTGTAATAACCATAAAGCAGGCTTGGGTGCTCGTGTATTGTGGTTTGCAGCCCTAACTGGAGAGCCTCTTATCCCCTTTCAGGGTCAAAATCTATAACTGAAAAAGACCTAAGCTGAAGTTTATTTTATAGAAATTCTACACAATATAGTATGTCTAGACTGTTGCATAAAAAGAAAAGGGAGCTTGAATTCATTCTTAAGTGGCACTCTCCTTGGGCAAATCTTCATTCAACAAAATGGATGCCTAATTATGAAAAACTCCCATTGATGTGCTTACTAGATGCCAGGTGCCATACTTACTGCTCTAAACCTTTAATTTCCTTAACCCTTACTCACAGGACCCATAGGAAATATGGCTGGCACTATTACATCCCCACCTTACAGATGCAGAAACTGAGACTTTGGGGGGGGGATTAAGTGACTTGCCCAAGGTCATACAGCTAGGTAAGCAGCAGAGCCAGGATTCAAATCTAGGTACAGTAATACCTTGGTTTGCGAGCATAATTTGTTCTGGAAACAAACTACTCATATTGCAAGACATTGCTTATCTATCACGTTACAATGTATGAGAATTGTTTGTTCATCTTGCAGACCACTCACAAACCAAGTTACTCGCAATCCAAGGTTTTACTGTACTTCTGATTCTGGAGCCCCTTAAATTTTAACTGCCTCTTAATATATCATAGTTACCATTTATAGAGTGCTTACAATGTATGTAGTATGGTAGATGCTTCATACAAATTATTTAATCCTTGCAACAGCCTTCTGAGGAAGGCATTATCCTCATTTTATAGATAAGGAAAACTGAAACTTAAGAGAAATTAGGTACCTTGTCCAATAGCTCAATTAAGTGGCAGAATCCAGGCCTCTATGATACCAGAACAAGTTTGATACCAGAACAATCTTAAGATTTTTAATACATAATAATTGTATATACTTAAGGTGTACAACTTGTTTTGATGATATATGTATACATTGTGAAGAGTTAACAACGAAGATATACTACAACTCAGATGACTTCAAAGCTCTAGGGTCCTCTGGGCATTGACACGTGCCATGCAGACCCCTAGAGTAGAATTTATAACATGCTAGCACATGTGATGTTCCTTGGGAATGAGTTTTACCTGTGCATGTGAATCACCTATCATTTTCTACTTTTAATGTTGTGGCTTGACAGGTATGATGATTTACAAATCATGTGTTACAGGCAAAATCCACGGGATTTCTGAGGCTTAACAGCTACAGAAATTTGCAAACGCATTGTTATATGGATCCCAAATAAGGGCTTATCCAAAAGAAACATGTCCTCCATTCACTGGACTTAGCACGTTCAACAAAATGCAAATCCATTTCTTCTTTGTAAAATGAATTTTGAGGTCATGGCAGTTGTCTAGCTCTCCCTGTAATCTTTAAAAGCAGTGCAGTCTCAGCACTGAGAAACTGTGCCAGCTCTAATCCTCTGCTTTGAATGGGATTACCTTGAAATGGCTTGAGCCAGGTGAAGTAGGATGAGGGCAGGCAAACGGACAAAAATTATTACCTTGTATTTTACACTTCTTTCTGTTTGATGAGATGAAATGCACATAACCATTGAAAAGTGAATACTTCAGCTTACATTTCTTGATTAATAACCACAGGACTAGGAAAGGTGGGTACATTTTACTTTTTGGAGAAAGCTCCTTCAGCTATGACCATCCACAGACCATGGACCAATGGTTTTTGGATACAGTGGGCCTAAGTTTCATTTTGCTAATGTATTGGGAATGTTGATGGGTTACACAACCAAGCTATTCTTTGGTAAGTGGATGTGTGAACATTGGTTTTAAAAGAAAGCTCTTCATATCTCAGATCTTGTAGCATTTACTAAATTATAAAAATACATTTTTATAGGAAAATAAACCACACACAAAATTCTATTTCAGATGTCTTTTATTTCTTCAAATTTATTATTTATTAGGAGTGACTGAAATAAAAAATATAATTGAGTCCCATCATTATCATGATCA
>NW_017731858.1:995251-1045865 GCF_001890085.2 Hipposideros armiger | reverse complement strand
GCCGGTCGCCTGTTTTAGTAACTAAAGTTTAATTGGAGGCCCCAGGCCTGGGATTAGGGTGAGACAGGGACATGCAGCTGCGGGGAACTGGGGGGCCGGGGAGCCTGTCTTTATTTTAAATTTCGATCATTTGTTCATCATGGATTTTTGCATTACTTTTGCCTTCTTAAAATAGTGCATTAAAAATCATTGATTACTAAGTTATTTGGCACCCACTTAAATTTTGCACCAAGGCAAGTGCCGCACCCTAGACCTGGAGCTTTGCCAGTAGGACCAGAGGAAATTGGGGGAACAGCAGAGCTGGGACACTTGTCCACGTGCTCCAGATCGCGGTTTGCAAATCTGCCAGAGGTGGGGAAATTATTTTAGCCAGAAGCCAAATATTGATGTTGTATAGGGAAGGTTAAGAGGCTGTGAACTATTGTAGGTTGGCATTTGGCTCCCAGGACTCCAGGTAAAGTAGACTCTGGATTGATTAGATTCCTGAACTCCAGAAACATTTAGAGGAATCAATAGAATTAGATTGATGGCCATTGTGTCAATGGACAAGTGCTTACTGAGCCCTTTAATCCCTGCACAGTGTAAGCATTTGCCACACATGTCCTTAAAAATCTACTTATTAGTATGAATGCACTCTCTCAGGTTCAGAACAGGAGCCAAGAGTGTAATCACAAAGCCTGTCTAATCACAACATTTTTAGTGTTTCTAAAAATAAGGATAACTGTTGAAAACTGCAATTGTAGCTGAACCCTAGGTGCCCAGTATGCTGAAGACAGAGGGGGCATGTCTCTCACTTTCCTGCCCTCTTCCACCTTCTCCAGATCTTCCTGTTAAAGGACCCAATTCTAGGATTCCTCAAGGATTGTCAGGTCCTTCCTCTAAGTATACTTAGCAATTTGTTTGTTAGTCTTCCCAAGAAACCTAGCATACACCACAAGTGTGCAAAGAAGAGCAAGTTTGAATCCAGTTTTGTTGATCCTGGGGGGTATCTTTGACCTGTGTTCATAAGAGGCTGCTACTTTTCACATTAGCTGATTGTAACAGTGATACGGTTGGATACAGAAATGACCTTGCTATACAGCTCCAGAAAATGATACAGTATATGCTCTGAAAGTGATAGTCACTCCCCTACTACCAGGGAGAGAAGTAACAGCTAAAGCAAAAATCTACAGAGCATTTTATTTAGAGGGAGGTGGTTTTTAGAACGCATTTCAAAATAAAATTCAAAACCTGTCTAATTTGAACCTTGACATTCTGATTAATGCATTTTTGTTCAAATGTTAATTACTCTTTGAAATGCCTGGCTATCACTTATCCTTTTTCTACCTCTCAAGGCCACATCTGCTGCTCCCTTTGAGCATGATGTCCCTATTGTATTCTATTCCAGATTCCTTTTACAGTTTCAAGCAATGCCACATTTATTGCTCTGCCAGATTTCTATCTCGCCACAAAAAAAGATGATCAAATAATTACATAGAATTTGTGGCTTCGCAGTCTTTGGGTATCAAAGTGTAGTTTTCCTGAAGATGAAATACAAGATGCATCATTTAAAAGCAATTTCATGCCATGATTTGGTGTTTTTCCAAATCTGCTGTGAGTTGGAGCTCTCCTAGTTGCTTTTGACCAGGTATACTTCAAGGAGTCAGATGTTCTCAGAAATGTCAAGGTTATGAAAAACAAAGAAAGACTGCGAAACTGTCAAAAATTAAAGGAGACGAAGGAGAATGAGAGCTTAATGCAGTGTGTGATCCTGGTTTGGATCCTGGACCAGAAAGAGGAAATTGGTGGTATTATTGATGAAATATCTGTAGACAGTAGTATTCTACCACTACTATTCTTAGTTACAGTGGTTAGGTAAGATGTTAACATTTGGAGAGCTAAGTGAAGGATATATGGAAATTCTTTATACTGGTTTTCTTTTTGGCAAAATTTTTATGTTTGAAGGTTAAAAAAATAAAGAAGAAAAAAACCAGTAGCTAAAGCCCAGGAAAATAGAGACTAATATTAATGATAATTATGTTGATACTGATATATGGCTAGTCAATTCATTAAAAATGAATGCCTCCAGTGAAGCAGAGTGGGGGCTCTCTCTGTGTTAGTAACTACTGTGTTTTTGGAAGCTATGCAGACCACAAGTGTAATTAAGAAAGAAGAACTAAAGTTCAGGCAGTGCCTAGTAATTCTCAAGAAAAAACAAGGAAGAGGTCAGAAATGATTCTTAAGGCCTCAGCTATCTATGTACCAATACCCAGAATATGGGTAATAAAGTGAATGCAAAACGTTAATACAAGCAAGAAAACACAATTGTATAGGTGTTATTCAAACTTGATGGAAGGGGACTTCTGACTGGCATCTGGAAAAGAAAGGGTAAACCTGTTTAGAGAGATACCATATAAAAGGAGAGCAGAGCAGTATTATATCAAGAAGGTATAATCAGTAAATCATTGACTGGAGGGTGAAAAGCATTCAGTGAAAATGAAAGGGTGAAATTAAAGTCATTGTAGTTGTGGGAGACTGACTAGGTAGATAAAAGCTCTGAGTAGTATTTCATAGAACCATCACATAGGTGAGAAATGGTAAATTTCTGCTGAAAGTTTCATTATTCTGATAGCAACACACTGAACTAATGCTTGACTCTCTTGCTGCTAATTATAGTTCTCAGAGGACTGAAGAAGCAGAGAGGTAAATTGCTAAACTGGGCTTAATCCTGATAATAAATAAGGAAGACCTGGTTAGAAAAATAAAAGTGAGAAGACTCTTGGGGAAACTGACCATGTCATTTGGATCAGTTATGCAAAAGAAGGCTAGGCATGGTCAGATAGGTTAACTAATGTGTGTGTGTGTGTGTGTGTGTGNGAGAGAGAGAGAGAGAGAGAGAGAGAGAGAGAGAGAGAGAGAGAGAGAGAGAGAGAGAGAGAGGGAGAGAGAGAGAAAGAGCAAAAGGATCAGAGAAAAAATAAATATGATCTCCTTGCCAAACACCAAAAGAGAAAGTTAGCTCAGGGATCAAGAGATTCCAAAGATTCAGACCTATGTACAACTTGGAAAAATTCCAATGAGAAATTAAAAAGGGAGAGTGATCTAATAAACTAAAATGTCCTTAAAGATTATTCTCTGATTAGCTCAGATTTTAAAAGTACATATGTAGATGACAGAAAGAGGGCTAGGCTTTCAAAGAGGAAGACAAAAATGTATCACAGACCCCTAGAAACTGAGTCAGAAGGCTAAGGCAGGCCAGAATAAACCCAGGCTTACAAAATAGGAAGGACCACAATAAAGGGTTCTAATGCTCTATTTAGTGCAGGACATTTAAAGATGAAGAGCTAAAGCTTAACGGTAGCATGTGTGCAAACTGGGGATCTTAGTTGACTGTGAGTTGTCAATGCCAAAAAATGCTAATGAGTCTCGAGTTGGGCCAAAAGATTGATGGTGAACAGCTCAGGACTTTCAGTTCCACTTGGGCCTCTGCTGGCCAACCCATAGAGCTTTATGCTTACTTCTGGACGCCATGTTTAAGAGGACATTAACAAACTGGAACATTCAAAGGAGGCAGTTAGGAATGGGAAGTGCCTGTAAATCACATCATATGAGAAATGGCTGAATGAACGAGAGATATTTAACTGGGAAAGAGCTTTGCATGAAGGAGGGATATCCTAACTGTCTTCATAATTGAAGGACTGTCAGTTAGAAGAGAATTAGACATTCTATATGGAATCAACACCAGTTGGTAGAACTTTCATGAGGATAGACTTCAGCTGAACAAGAAATAACTTTCTAAAATATCAGCTACTTAAAGGTAAAATGGGTTGCTTTGAGATGTGGGGAACTTGTCACTGGAAATATTAAGATTTCAAGTGGAATGGTCACCTGTTAGGGACTTCAGAGGAGATAAAAGCTGTGTTGGCTGGGAAGAGTTCTATACTCTTCCAATTCTAAGATTCTATGGCTCTATGCTTTTCTGTTTATAAGACGAATTGGATGTGAGCATCTGAGTTTGGGAATCTGGGACAAAATAAGAAGAGAGAGGCAATCTAGGTCAGTGGTCAACAGGGTAGGTGGGCTCTGGAGCCAGACTGCTTGACTTCAAATACTGGCTCTGCCACTTGCTGTCAGGCCTTGGGTAAGTTACTTAATCTCTTCAAACTTCAGGTGTAAAATGGGAATGACAATAGTACCCATACATTGAAGTACTATAGGGACAATTAAATGAGGTAATATATGTGTAAACAGGGTCTGGTACATAGTAAGCATTCAATACATGTTAGATGTTATTATTTTTTTTACTTTAAAATACATTTATTATATTTTGTATATAATACAAATATGTTTTAAATATTTTCAGCAAAACGTGAAGATTTATCTTATTCAATTTATGAGTTATCTACCAGCTTAATTGTCAAAGCCAGCCTTCATTATCAAACCAATTGCCAATCAGATGTGCTTTTAGATGTTATTAATAGTTAGAAAAATACTAACTTATGTTGACTGACTCTGAGTTTTAATGACCAAATCACTCCACCACTGCTGAAGCAGGGCCAGTTTGCCATCCCTGGCAAGGGCTGCATCTATAATCTAGTGACCATATTAGAGACCATATAAGCAGGATTTGAGTCTCTAAGAGGTTCCCAGATCAAGCATTCTCCGTTTTCAGACCTGTCTTGCATTCGCAATATGGAAGACCTTAACATCACACTTGTGTTTGCAGTGTAATTACTGAGGAGAAAACAGTGCTCATCGTTCGTGGGCCAATTTTGCTGTCTCTAGTCTCTCACTTCAGTTTCCAGAACAATCTTGCTCACATCCAGTTTTTTTTTGTTTGTTTGCTGTTTTGAAAAATTTTATTGGGGAACAGCCATGGTCATTGGTTACACATTGCTTTCATGCTACAATGGCATAGTTGACCCTTTTAGGGAAGGCACAGCTCACTGTGGCCCATGCAGGGATCGAACCAGCAACCTTGGTGCTATCAGCACCAAGCTCTAACCAACTGAACTAACTGGTCATCCCTGCTCACATCCAGTTTTTTTATCACATCACCTTATGCTACTCGAGAAACCAATGACTCCTCTTTGTTTAGAGGACCGAACCTAAGCTCTTCAGTTTAGCATTTGAAGCCCTTTTCTCACTCCCTCCTGCAAGGATTTCATTTCTGGCCCCTCTGGGTAGGCTTAGAAAGCATTTGATGGATTCCATCCCTGGGGTAAGCGCTTTTAAACAAAACAACAGTCTTACTGAGGTATAATTATCACAAAATAAAACTGTGCATATTTAAAGTGTGCAATTGGTAAGTTTTTACATACTATATACCTATGAAATCATCACCACAATTGAGATTGTGAAGATCAATCACTACCCTAAATTTTCTTGTGCCCCATTGTAATCCCTCCCTCTCTCCCCAAGCAACCCCTGATCTGCTTTTTGTCACTATACTTTGTATTTCCTAGAATTTTATATAAATGGAATCAAAGTATGTACCCCTTTTTTTGGGGGGGTTGACTTCTTTTACTTGAGATATATATATATATATATATATATATATATTAGATTCATCTATGCTTTTTGTGTATCAGTCTACTATTTTCAAATGCTAAGCAGTTCCATTGTGTGGATAGATCACATTTTGTTTATCCACTCATCAGTTGATAGACATTTGGGTGATTTTCACTTTTTGCCTATTATAAATGATGCTGCTATAAACATGGCTATACAAATTTTATGTGAACATAGGTTTCATGTCTGTGGTGTATATATCTAGGAGTGGAATTGCTGGGCCATATGGTAGCTCTGCGTTGAGCCATTTGAGGAATTGCCACACTGTAAAATGTACCATTTTGCATCCCCAACAGCAAGGTACAGGAGTTTCAGTTCCTCCATATCTTGAGGCCTTTCTTTAGCCACCATCTGCTCAATGTCATTTTTTTGTTGCTTGCCCCTCCTCCAGGAGTTTCTTCCCATCTACTCCTTTGGTGGTCTCATTCAGTCTCTTGGCTTTAAATGCCATCTATCTGCTGATGACACCCAAATTTCTGTCTCTAGCCACCACTCTCCCCTGAGCTCCAGACTAGTCCCCGTTTGCCTAGGACAGTTCTGATTTATGCTTATTATCCTGACATTATTATTAATAATGTTTTTATATGTTAGTTTTCTATTGCTGCTGTAACACATTACTGCAAACGCAGTAGCTTAAGCAACACAAATTTATTATCTTACAATTATGGAGATCATAAGTCTGATGTAGATCTCATTGGGCTAAAATCAAGTTGTCTGGCCAGACTGCATCCCTTTGTGGAGTTTGTTGGGGAAAGTCTGTTTCCTGGCTCATTCAGGTTGTTGGCTGAATTCAGTTCCTTGTGGTTTTAAGACTGAAGTCCCCATTTCCTTGCTGGCAGTCAGCTGAGGGTTATTCTCAGCTTCTAAAGGCCACCCCTATTATTTGGCTCCTGAGTACCTTTGTCTTCAAAGCCAGCAACAGTGAGTTAAGTTCTTATCATGCCCCATTTCTTCTGCCTCTTGTTCTGTCCCCAAGTCTCTCTGAACCACTCTTCCACCTTCCTTTTCCACTTTTAAGGACTCTTGTGATTAGATTGGGCCCACCCCGATAATCCAGGATAATCTCTCCATCTCAGTATCCTTAACCTTAATCATATCTGCAAAGTCCCTTTTGCCAGGTAAGGTAAATTTTCACAGGTTCTAGGGATTAGGGTGTGGACACCCTTGGGAGGGTGTCATTATTCTGTCTACCACAACTGGTTTGGACAAGTACACAGACCTCCTATGCTCCAGACAACTGTCTACTTGGATGTCTGATTGGTCATTTCAAATTTAACATGTCCAAAAGAGACCTTTTAATTCCTTTCCCACCAAAACTCTGGCCCTCACTAATTTTCCCCACATTAGCAAACAGCAACATCATCTACCTCATTAATCAAGTCAAAAGCCAAAACCTAGGTGCCGTTTTGATTCCATCCTTTTATTCCCTACATTCAATCGCTCAGCAAAACCTGCTGAGTCCAACTCTAGAATATGTCTTGAACCCATTCATTCTTTTTCATCTTTATTGCTACCACTCTAGTCCAAGCCATCATGTCTTACTTGGACTTTGTAATAGTCTCTTAACTGATCCTCCCACTCACAGCCTCATTTCCCTCCAATCTATTATCCATACAGCAACCAGAGAGAAATTTTAAAAATGAAAATCAGATTGTATTGCTTCTCTGCATAAAACCCTCCAATGATTCCTCGCTGCATTTAAAAGTAAAATCGAACTTCTTATTACAGCTCAAATGACCACATATGATCTGGCCCTTTATCCAACCTCATCTCATACACTCTCTCACTCACTCACCACACTTGGGCTACACTCACCTTTTTTCCATACACTGTCTTTTCCCACTACCAGCACCACTTTGGCACCTTTTGTTTTCTCTGCCAGGAATTCTCTTCCTAGTTCTTTGCATGGTTGGCTCATTCTCACCCCCCAGGCTCATCTCAACTGTCACCTCTCAGAGTGGCCTCCCCTGGCTCCATGATTTAAAATATTGGGTTGTCGGAAAAGTCATGACGCCTTTTTGCAATGAAAAACATGGAAAAAATACATCATGACTTTTCCGACAACCCAATATTTCCCTCACTCCCACATATTTCTCTAATAAAGCACCCTGTGTATTTCCCTCATAACATTACAATCTATAATTAGCTAACTTGTTGATTCATTTATTTATTGACTGCTGCTTTCACTAGAATGTGAGCTCCACGAGGGCAAGGACCTTATCTGACTTATATGATTTATGTCTAGAGTGCCCCATAGTTGAATAAATGTATGAAGCCAGTCTTCTTAATCTATCCCAAACATGTTATTCTTGCTTCCATCTCTGTGACACTGAATGTGCCCTGCCTTCAATCTGCAATGCCTTCCAACTTATTCTTGACCAACTAATATCCTCTCACTTCCTTCAAAATTCAGTTCAAGTCTCATTAACTCCCAAACTCCCTGCTCGTTACTGTCCTCTCTCACCTGATGATCCCATTAATCATTGGTACATGGAGCCCCTTAGCAATCTTGTAAACAGCTGTTATTATATTATCATGCCTTTGCTTGTATCACTTTGTAATCATAGTCATTTCATGTATGTAGGTAAGTTTTGTTCCTTAAGACTGTAAATTAATTACTCCTGGGTCAATACCGCCTCACACTTTATCACCCTCCTAAAGTACTTAGTCCAATTTGGTGCATGTTGCCAGCCATAAAGTAGAACACTCCCTTCATACCTCTGAGAAAATGCAAATACATAACTGGAAGTTCATTTCAGGAGCAGAACTAGAGTTTTAAAGGGTTGTTTTGAAATTAGAAAAATGAGGCATATGCTTTTCCCTATTTATTTTAGTTTAAATTTTTTTTTTAAAACTGCAGCTCAGAAAACATTCCCGTGTGTGGCTGTAGCAAGAGCTTAGCTATCTATCTCCTAATACCTGTGTAAGAATACACAGAAGATATGGGTATGATATAAGTAACCTGAGGTTAGGATTTTAGATTTAGTAAAAAAATTAAAATAATTTTGCAGCTTTCATAACTTTCAAAAAGTTGTTCAAGGAAGAGAAAGAGTAGTTCCCATGACGTTTTTAGTCTGGGTTAAGAGTTTGCTGTCCTGCCAACACTAACAGATTGGGCTACAGATGAAATTTTCATGTGTGTATTAACTGCTATTCCTCATAAAACACAATCTGCCACAGAAGTTAGAAAAATGAATTATTTTGGTATACAGTAAAACCTTGGATTACGAGTAACTTGGTTTGCGAGTGGTCCGCAAGACGAGCAAATATTTCTATTAGATTGGTGCAAATGTAATAGCGGTTTGTGCCATTGCTCGTAATGGCAAATACCGCAATTACGTTTGCTCCAACCTAATAATACATTTTAACTTGGTAAACGAGCAATGTCTTGAAATACGAGTAGTTTGTTTCTGGAACTAATTATGCTCGCAAACCGAGGTATTACTGTATTTCAATAGGAAAGTTTAAAGATTTTTGGCCAGTATATATTTAGCCATAGTTTTATTACTCAGATTAGTAATAAATAACCAACTAATTTTTCTTTGGAAAATAAATTTATAGGGAAGAATAATTTCAACATACTGAAAGCCTGTGTGTGTGTATAAATTACCATCTTATTATTAGATATTGTTTTTTAATGCATAGATAGGCACTATTCAAAATTATGGTTATATAAATTTGACATAGAATCCCCAAGGTGGAAAAATCCAAAATTTGATTTTAAAAAAATCTGGTAGAGATGATCGATTAGTCTGAAGTATTTGTTAAATTACATTTTTTTTGGTATGTGTGTCAAATATTCTATTTGATCCTTTCTAGGCAACTGGAACATCTTGTAAGAATAACTTAAGTTGACTAAATAATTTATTTTCAGGTAGGCTTACAAAGCAAGTTAAAAAGGCAGAGAATTCAGGCCACTTAAATTGTACATGACTTCAATTGGAAGAAGGTCTTTTGGGGCATAATTAAGCAGTCATGGTAAAAACTGCCTTCTTGAAACACAAGATTCTAAGCCTGGGATGCTTCAAATTTAAATAAAGGATGGTTCTACTATGATAGTGATAACTTTTAAATGTTAAAGATTTTCATTTAGCTTTTGATAAGGCATAATTTACACTGTGGTGTGCACACTTAGAAGTCAGCAAAGATTATGAGTTCTAGAAAGATTATATTGAGAAGTCTTGGGCCAAATTGAGTGAAACTAGGCCCACGTGGGTTAGTGCAAGCTTATGACCCTGTGACTGAGCACTCGACATGGTCTCTGCTCGGCCACTTCAACTACATGTTACTTTGAGGTGTCACGGCAATGCTCTTTCTTTGGTGTTGTGTAAATGGCACATAACATTACTGCTAGCTTTTGTTATAAAATCTGGAATGCCATCTGGAGATGGTCATGTTGGGAAACTCCATGGCACAGGTATTCCAAGGGACATCAGTTTGGAACTCAGGTGGCATATGGCTGAATCTTCTCATTTCCAAGAGCAGCAGAAGAGGAGTACCCTCCCATCATTCCATGTGTGGGCAATTATAAGCCTATATTTATCTGTGATTGCAACATGCCTTCAGTCAGTGCGCTTCACATTACATTCCATTTTTTTAAAAAGATTTTATTGGAGAATTGGGGGGAGGGAACAGCATTGGGGAATCGGGGAAGTGGAACAGACAAGTTGCTGTCCTTTTTTTTGTTCTTCAGTCTAGTTGTGAAGGACGTCGCTTCACTGGCCCAAGTTGGCACCATCATTGTGCTCTTCCCAGGCGAGGCAGATCAGTCGATCATCGCCGACTTCTGGACGGCTGCTCACGCTGGCTGCTTGCTATACACCGTAGCCCTCGGCAACCCACTGCAGCAGGGGCTGCAGCCTATGCCGTCACTGGTGACATGGCAGCCCAGCTCCAGGTTGAGCTGTTGTTTAGCATCTTAGCTGTAGAGGGCAGTGTCACTGGCCCTCATATGTGGGATCCGAACCGGGGCCCTCTGGCGTCCCAAGCCAGCTCTTAATCAACGTGCCACTCAACCAGCCCTCCATTCCGTTTTAAAGAGTTGGTTTTCTAGATTTTAGCTTTCCAGTTTTGAGGAACTTCTTTAATTCCTGTAAATCCTGGGGCCTCAAACTCTGATCCACCCCTGGGGTCAATTGATAGCTCAGAGGAGACACAATGTAACCATTTTGGTAAAGACAGGTTTTCTTGCAGAACTCAAAGGTGCCAAATATAACTCCAAAATATGGAACTGTTTAAAATTATTAAAAAAATCATGTTAAAATCTTAAAAAGAAAACTTCCATGCAATCAACTTGGATCAGGATAAACTGAGTTAAAGGCTGTGGACAATACAACATGGTAATTCTTTTTGTATCTGGGAAGATGGTGGGTGGGGGGATGAGGAATGGCAGAGCAGTTGAATGTCCCTGAGGACGCATGGGTCTGGCTTAATATGCACATAGACAATCTGACACTTCCTGTCAACATATGCTTCTCTTGATTGGAAACATCAACTAGTGCAAGGTTAGGTCAGAGTTCTTAACCTTTTATTTATTTATTTTGGTCATGGAGTTTTTTTGGGAATATGATGAAAGCTGTGGATTCTTTCCCCAGAGGGAAGCACATATGCACACGCATATGCTTTTTCACATACAATTTTAGGATGGAGGGTTAGGTTCCCCTTAGGAGTCCATGAACTCCCATGGTAGAAACCTCTACACTAAATGTTCAGCTCCTCTGGGATGGAGTATCAGATGCTCCAACACTGCACAGGGACCCCTCTCTTCAGGGCCGACAGCCAGCCTGTGTTCTTGGGTGGGCCTTGTGCTACCATCAGTGCTTGAGGGGGCGTTTCCATGCAGATTATAGAGGGAGTGGCAAAGGAACAGGCTAGAACTAGAGGAGGGAGAGAAGCAGTAGAGACTGACCACTCCTCTCACCTTCAGTAAGTTGGCTGCTCATCCATTCCAGAGCCCCAGTACACCTTGGGCCTTCACTGTCTGCTGGAAGCAGTCCATGGCTACTAAGAAATGGACATCTCCACGTGGGAAGGTAGGGCTATGAGCCTGGTAGGAAATAAAAGATGGGATGAAGCAATTGACTCACCAGAAAATAAATGTTCTAGTCAAATTAACCGGAGTCTCAAGTCTGGACTCTGGACGCCATCCATGCTCCTGGCCAAGATGATGGCAAAGAATGGCTGTCACAGGGCTCTTCTTGTTCCATGGGCTTAGAATGACTATTAACATGCAGTAAAGTTATGACACCTCATTCATGTATTTGTGGCTTATTTTGCTTGGAAGGAAGCAGCCATTTCAGACTCAACTTCGCACTTTCCATTCCTTCTCAACCTACACCCTCTCAACATGATCAACGCACTCCTATGCCCTTGACCTTTTTTAAGTGTCCCCATTTCTTCGTATTAACTGATCCCTCCCATTTCTTAGACCTCTGCTGTGGCACAGTCTATCTGGTACAAGTTATCTGAGTACAGTATCTGGGCTGGCAGCCAGCAAGCTTAGGGGAGCAGGCACTGGGTCTTAGTGTCCTAGCTCTTCAGGATCTAACATCCTTCGTTGAACATATCAGGTACTCAGTAAATGTCAAACCAAATTCCCCTCAATATCAGTGTCACTAGTAGCTTTTCCCAAATACATCTGCAACCAGGCTCAAATAAGTCACATGGATGGTCATAAAGTAAAAAGACGGCCAATATTTTCTGAGTGTTAGGTGTCAGGCATTACACCAAGTGCTTTACATGTTCCAGCTCACTTAACCTTCACAAAAGCCTCATGAAATGGATAGTATTATCGTATTAGCCCTATTTTATAGATAAAAAAATGGAGTCAGCAAAAGGATAAATCTCCAAAATCATAGAAAATAAGAGACAAACTATCAACTTGAATCTGGGTCTGTATGGTGCAGAATGAAGCTCTCCCCCACTAAGCCACTGTTTCCTGATGTCCAGAACTGAGAATGTTATCTTAGGCCTCAACAAGCTTGTTACATTGTTGAATGTGACACAGCATGTACACTGAATGAATTCTTTATGCTACGACTGAAGCTCATGGGGTGGCCTCTACAAGTGTCATACTAAACCAATGTTCAGAACACAAAAGCAAGCATGTATTGTTGGTTGCCCCCTGCTATGAACTGAATGTGTGCCCCCCAACTTCATACGTTGAAGCCCCTATCCCTGGTGGGATGGCATTTGGTGCTGGTGCCTTTGGGAGGTGATTAGGTCATGAGAGTTGAGTCCTCATGAGTGCGATTTGTGCCCTTATAAAGAGAGATATAGAGAGATGATCACTCTCATTCCACCATGTGAGGAGACAGAAAGAAGGTGGCTGTCTGCAAACCAGGAAGTGGGTTCTCACTAGACACTGAATCTGCTGGCGCCTTGATCTTGGACTTCCCAGCCTCTAGAAGTGTGAGAAGTAAGTGTTGTTTAAGCCACCCAGTGTGTGGTATTCTGTTATAGCAGCTCAAACTAATATCCCCCAAAGGAAGAAGGAATGATAAGGCTATATATACCAGTGTTTCTCAACCTTTAGCTGCATATTAGACTAACCAGGGAAGTTTTTCAAAACCATCAGTGATTGGAACCCATCCCTAGAGATTGCGATTTAACTGACCTAGGGTGATACCTGGATGTCAGCATTTTTGGCAAGCTCCCCAGGTGATTCTGATGTACAGCCAGTGTTGAGGGTGACTGGTATAGGCCCTCCACAGCACAAGGCAGCTCAGGGGCTCAGACCTGAGTCTACTAGCCTACTGCTGACACTGGGAGTGCCTGGGGAAAGCACAGGGGCCCTGAAGCCAGACGGCTTGACTGAGTCTCTACTTTGCAACTTACTAGCTCTGTTACCTTGAGCGAATGCCTTGACCTTCCCAGGCTTCAATATCCTCATCTGTAAAATGGGGTATTAATAATACCCACCTTGTAGGATTGTTGTCAAGATTAAATGACATACATATAAACTGCTTAGAACAGCATTTGACATATAGCAAGCACTATATAAGTAACCACCATTATTAATATCATTATTTATTATTTAAACTTGCAGAAGAGATAAGTATGCTGAAGACTAAACCAACCCACTAGACTGGAATGCTATGTTGCCATTTGCCTAAACTATATCTTACTAGTAAAGAGCAATAGACATGTCAGGCTGCTAGTCACAAGGACCTGAACTTAAATACTCACTCCACATGAACCCAGGGTATTATTCCATAGATGTCATTTTCAGATCCATGGCTCCCAGGATGGCCATGCTGCATTATGCAGCAGAGCATCATCTGAAAAAAAAATCAGAGGTGGGCCGGCAGAGTGGCGCGATGGTTAAGAACTCGCTTGGGATGCCAGAGGGCCCCGGTTCGGATCCCACATATGAGGGCCAGTGACACTGCCCTCCACAGCTAAGATGCTGAACAACAGCTCAACCTGGAGCTGGGCTGCCGTGAGTCGCTGGCGACGGTGTAGGCTGCAGTCCCTGTGACAGTGGGTTGCCATGGGCTACCGTATGTAGCCAGCAGCCAGCAGCCAGCAGCCAGCGTGAGCGGCCAGCAGCCGCAGTGAGCGGCCATCCAGAAGCCGGCGACTGATCTGCCTCGCCAGGGAAGAGCGCAATGATGGTGCCAACTTGGGCCAGTGAAGCAGCGTCCTCCACAACTAGATTGAAGAACAAAACGACAGCAACTTGTCTGTTCCCCTTCCCCCAATTCCCCATCACTGTTCCCATCCCCCCAATTACCCAATAAAAATCTTAAAAAAAAAAAATCAGAGGAGCCAGGTCCTAATATTGGCTCTGCCACTATTTTTGTACTTGACCAAGTCTTTTAGTTCTTTGAACCTTAGTTTCTTCAAATGTCTAGTGAGGATATTGGAATTAAATGACCTTGTAGGCTCTTTCCTGATCCTGTGATTCATTCTGCTGGCTCTATTGCATGTTCCTTCCTGCCTCTAAGCCTTCAAACCTGCCATTTCCCCTGCCTAGCTGAGTCTCTCTTATTGATCAGAATAGATATCACTTCCTCCAGGAAGTCTTCTCAGATCCCCAGATGAAGTCAGGAGCCCAGTAAATGCTTTTGTTCACCCTGTACTTCTCCTTCATAGCACGTGATGCACTTTGTAATGATTTGGTGTATAATTATTTCTTAACATGTGTACTCCCCACCACAACCCCGACCTCCCAGACTGTAAATATGAAGGCAGTGACCATGTCTGTCTTGTTTGTGGTTTTAGCCCCAAAGCCTACCAACATGCCTGGCATGCAGAATGTGCTTAATAAATATTGGGGGAAAGAAGGAACAAACTTGCAGTAGATTAAAATGAAAGAAAAATACTTCAAAGCCAAGCACTTGATGTTTTCTGTGATAAACTCCACAGAAGCCTTTCAGCAGAGGCAATATTTCAGGTTGTTCATTCTTTCTATGAGTACTGAAATAAATATTTTATATATAAACTCAAACCCTTTGACCAAAGCAATCCTACTTCTTGGAATTTATTCTACAGATATATTTGCCCAATGTGGGAACTGATGTATTTTATAAGGACTTTTTTTAAAATATTTTTTTATTGGGGAATTGGGGGGATGGGAACAGTGCTGGGGAATTGGGGAAAGGGGAACAGACAAGTTGCTGTCGTTTTGTTCTTCAGTCTAGTTGTGGAGGACGTTGCTTCACTGGCCCAAGTTAGCACCATCATTGTGCTCTTCCCGGGTGAGGCAGGTCAGTCGCCAGCTTCTGGATGGCCGCTCACTGCAGCCGCTGGCCGCTCATGCTGGCTGCTGGCTACACACGGTAGCCCATGGCAACCCACTGCAGCAGGGGCTGCAGCCTATGCCGTCGCCAGAGACTCATGGCAGCCCAGCTCCAGGTTGAGCTGTTGTTCAGCATCTTAGCTGTAGAGGGCAGTGTCACTGGCCCTCATATGTGGGATCTGAACCGGGGCCCTCTGGCATTCCCAAGCCAGTTCTTAACCATCGTGCCACTTGGCCGGCCCTATAAGGATTTTTGTTGCAGCACTGTTAGTAACATAATCTAAATGTCCACCAATAGGGGGCTAATTAAAGAAATAGTACATCATACTATGGAATACTGTGTCACCATTTAAAAATATATGACAGCTCCATCTGGACTATACAGTGCCATCTCCAAGATACATTTTTAGGTGAACAAAATGGTGCAGAAAAGTATACATATATAGTATGCTGCTGATTATTGAAAAGCAAAAAGAACATAAACATACATGTTTATGTGTATCTTTGTATAGACCATCTTTGGAGAGATTTAGATGAGAAACTGGCAAACTGGAAACGCAGACTCTGCAGAGAACTGGGAGGCCAAGGGACAATGTATACTCTTTGCTTTTTTGGATTCTGTATCATATGCATATGTAACTGATGCAAAAAGCAGAGTATATAATTTTAAAAGAGCATTAATCAAGAAAATGAGAAGACAGGTCACAGACTGGGAGAAAATATTTGCAAAAGACACATCTGATGGTTATCCAAAATATCCAAAGAACTCTTAAAACTCAACAATAAGAAAACAACTTGATTTAAAAAATAGGCCAAATACCTTAGCAGATACCTCAACAAAGAAGATATATGGATGGTGAGTAAGCATATGAAAAGGTGTTTCATATATGTCATCAGGGAAATGTAAATTAAAACAACCATGGGGTGGATAGATGGCTCTGTTTGTTAGAGCGTGTGCTCTTAACAACAAGGTTGCTGGTTTGACTCCCGCGTGGGATGGTGGGCTGCACCCCCCCACAACTAGATTGAAAATGGCGACTGGACTTGGAGCTGAGCTGCGCCCTCCACAACGAAGACTGAAGGACATCAACTTGACTTGCAGCTGATGGGTCCTGTAAAAATACACTGTTCCCCAATAAAGTTAAAAACAAACAAACAAACAAAAACCCCACAATACAAACAAACAAACAAAAAACTATGAGATACCAGTACACACCTATTAGAGTGGCCAAAATCTGGAACACTGACAACACCAAATGCTGGTGAGGATGTGGAGCAGCAGGAACTCTCATTTGCTGCTGGTGAGAATGCAAAATGGTGCAGCCACTTTGGAAGACAGTTTGGCGGTTTCTTACAAAACTAAACATGCTCTTTTTTTTAAAAAAATATTAAATTTATTGGGGGGGACATTGGTTATAGATTTTAAGTGTACATTTCTATAATATATCATCTATATATTGCATTGTGTGTTCACCACCCAAAGTCAGATTTCCTACTGTCATCATATATTTGATCCACTTTACCCTTTTCAACTTCCCCTACCCACTTTCCCTCTAATAACCACTAAACTATTGTCTGTATCTATGAGGTTTTGTTTGCTTGCTTGTTTGTTTTTTGTCTTGTTCATTTGTTGCTCTCAGTTTTATATCCCACATATGAGTGAAATCATATGGTTCTCCACTTTTTCCATTTGACTTATTTCATTTAGCATGATATACTCAAGATCCATCCACATTGTCACAAATGGCAGTATTTCATCTTTTCTGAAATGGCTGAGTAGTAGTCTATTGTGTGTATGTATCATATCTTCTTTAATCGCCTATCGAAGGACACTTCCATTGTTTCCATGTCTTGATCATTGTGAGTAATGCTGCAATGAACATAGGGGTACATATATCTTTATGGATATATGTTTTCAGGTTTTTGGGTAGATACCCAGGAGAGGGATTGCTGGGTCATATGGTAATTCTATTCTTAATTTTTTGAGCAACCTGCATACTGTTTTCTATAGTGACTGCATTAATTTACATTCCCTTCAACAGTGTATGAGGGTTCCTTTTTATCCACAACTTCTCCAACACTTATTACTTGTCTTGTTGATGATAGCTACTCTAACAGGTAAACTAAACGTACTCTTAACATATGATCTAGCAATTGTGCTGATTAGATTAGATTTTGGCATTCACCCAAAGGAGTTGAAAACTTATGTCCACACAAAAACCTGCACACTAATGTTTATAGCAGCTTTATTTGTAATTGCCAATGCTTGGAAACAACCAAGATGTCCTTCAGTAGTTGAACAGATAAATAAATTGTGGTACATCCTGACAATGGAATATTATTCAGCTTGAAAAAGAATGAGCTACTAAGCCATGAAAAGACATGGGGGAAATTAAATGCATATTACTAAGTGAAAAAAAACCAATGTAAGAAGGCTACATACTGTATGATTCCAACTGTATGACATTCTGGAAAACTATGGAAACAGTAAAAAATCAGTGGTTGCCAGGGTTTGGGGGAGAGAGGAAGGATGAATAAGCAGAACACAAGAGGCTTTTTAGGGCAGTGGAAATACTCTGTATGATACTATAATGATGGATATATGTCATTACACATCTGTCCAAACCCATAGAATGTACAACACCAAGAATGAACCCTAATGTAAACAATGGACTGTAGGTGCTAATGATGTGTCAATGTAGGTTCCTCAGTTGTAACAAATGTACCCCTCTGGTGGGGTGTTGATAATCAGGGAGGCTGTGCATTGTGCAGGCAAAGGTATATGGGAAATCTCTGTAAGTTCCTCTCAAAAATATTTTTTAATTAAAGTATAGTTGACATACAATATTGTACTATTTTCAGGTGTACAACATAGTGATTTGACATTTATATGCCTTACGATGTGATCACCATGATAAGTCTGTTAACCATCTATCACTGTGCAGAGGTATTACGATATTATTAACTATTTTCTCTGTGTTGTACACACTATCCCCGTGGCTTATTTATTTTATAAATTTGTAACTCTTGATCCCCTTCATGTTTTCACCCATCCTCCACCACTTCCTCTCAATTTTGTTGTCAACCTAAAACTGCTCTAAAAAAATAAATCAATTTTAAAAAGAGCATTTAAGAGGAGAGACCAAAGAAAAAAAAGGAAAGAAAAGAGTCTGTTAGTTGGAGCAAAGAGAAGCTCAGAACCTTTTGCTTGTTATTTGGAAATGACTTTATCTTCTGTGGACATGCAAGATACAAGCCAGAGACCAAGCTGTCCAATTCCCAAACCATCTGAGGCGTAGTGGTGGGAGGCTTTTGTCTTTTGGCAAATCCCCAATAATCAAACAATAAAAGCTAATCATACTGACGTAAAAGGAATTTTCTGTCCTGTGAACCACGTGGCCTAAGTTTCTCTTGGCAGAGCCAGGTCCCTAAGAGCTATCCTCGTATATCTGGGATGCACTCCGACTCTGCAGTGGGAATCTCTACAAAAGTGGGTGTAGGCAGCTGCCCCCAGTATAGCCCACCTGCAAGCTACCCTCCATCTTGGTGCAGTGCTTGCCTCACAGTTCAGCAGCATGCCAGAAGACCCCATCAGCTACTCAGAAAGCCCGCGATAATGGTGGGGGGTAAGGTGGGGGGGGGAAGGAGTGAGCAAATAGACAGCAGGTTAGTATTCTGCCTGGAAAGTGAGAAGAGAAACAGTTCCTGTGCGATGGTGGGGGGTGGGGTGCAGAAACCGAAAGTGCAGCTGGGCCAGATTAGAGAAAGCAATTGAGATGCAAGTAAGCAGAGCTGATTGAGCTGCCCAGGCCAAAGCCATGGGAGCACATGCAGCAGAGACTGGAAGAGCCAACTTTTAGTACATTTTAGTGTCACTTGTTTGGGAGTGAGATCGGGCAGGAAGGGTGAGGAAAAAGATTTGGAAGATGACAATTTTCAGGAGCCTGGGAATACACAGATATATTTAGTACTTGCACGTGGTGGCTTCTTGGTAAATGCCTGTTAAAGGAACCCAACAAATGAATAATAACTCTCCTACCAACACTGCTCACCACTATCTATAGAGATCGAGGGTCTTTTGAAGCTTTGTGACGCTAGCTCATTTGAATATTTATAGCAATCATAGGAACACAGAAACACACCTGGACCAGCTTTTATAGTTCTAATCGAGCCTTCAAATTCCATGCATAGATTCTGAAGAGATGCTTCAAGAACAATGAAAAGAGCACCCCGACTACATTGAACATTTATCATGTGCTTGGTTCTGGATCTGCATTTACCCAATTCAGTCTCCTCTCAGGAGTATATAGGCTAAGGCACCATGCTTTTCTCCATGTTTTACAGATGACGAAGATGAAGCTCAGAGAGGCTACATGACTTACTCAAGTTCATGCTGGACTAAGAGGCAGGGTTGGTGTTCAAAGTCCACATTCCTGACCATCGAGCTACTCTGCCCATTAAAGCTTTAAGATGAACATAGCTATCAAGAACAAGCAACAGCTACGTGGAAAAAAGGAGGTGAAAATTGGTTTCTAAAGTTGCAGTAGGGATGTCCATAAAATTGGGTGTAGGCAGCTGCCCTCAGCATGGCCCACGTACAAGCTACCCTCCATCCCATTTCTAATGTTGGCTTGAGGCCAGCGGAGGAGGGGTCAGCAAGCTGCAGTCATCTCCTTCTGAAAAGCAGAAGCTGCAGATGACTGCTCATGGCTCCTGGTCTTTCTGGGCCGACAGCAGGCCTTTTCTGGGACCTTCTTTCCCTTCCCCTTACCTCTCTCTTCACCCCCACTCTGGAAGTGGGTGGTAGTAGGGAGAGGGGTAAGCTCCCATCTTAGCTGCTGGAGCTCAGAGAAGCCTGCTTAGGATAGGGGAGCCATTTTGATTCCCAGACTTTCTTCTCAGGAGTAAGCCAGCTCAGGTCAGGAGAAAAAGGCGGTGATTTTAGAGTGCAGTGAAGAAGGGTCCTCCCTACTCCCTTCTTGTCTGCCCTCTAGGGACAGTCTTGTTTCCAAGATCAACAATTGCCATCCTTAACATATTTAGGGCACTTTATACCTTTTGAAAAAACAAAGGGGAGAGTTTTCCTTTCCTTACACCTTAACAGTGATGCTCTAAAAAAGCCTCCTCACCTAAGGGATATCCAGACATCTACCTGGAGCTGAAAAGTGTCTGCCAAGGCAATGCTACTGACTTAGGCAGAAATAGTCCCCAAAGGGGCCAGACCCAAAAGTAAGATGACAGTGAGGAGGTGAAAGTGCAACAAACTAAAGGTAATATTCCTGTCCTTTCCAACTACTCTGAGACCTTAAAGCACAGCAGTGTTTGCATCTAAAGACAGATAAGCTGGCTCTGTTGCGAAAATAGAGCTCTGTTCCTACTGAGAATAGATGCCATGTCAACCAAGAAATGTTGAACCAGGCAGAAAACCTGAACCTGTTAGCACCTCCTAGCAGGTGTGATAATCATAATTTCCTTTCCCTTCCTGTGGCTTTGCACCTGCTCTCTCAGGGCCTCAGAGAGCCAGTGGGCCTTTCTTCCCAGTCCCTGTGAGCAGTGTGGGTCAGTTTTTGGCCAGCCAAAGGTCCGTGGCTGCTGAACAAGCTATGCTCCTCATTTTATCTGCCGGCTTCAAGCCCTGGATTGTCAGGCTGCCAGGGACTAAAGCAAGCCCGCTCCCCCACCTCCAGCCCAATTTTCCAAAGATTGTTTCCCTATGCTAACTTGAGTTAACCATTCCCTGGCCAAAACCAGGCTCTTGCCTGTCTGTTTCTGAGCTTGTGCACTATTTTTTTTTCCAACTGCTCTTGCACTGAGGCTGTGAGGGGAAGCAGAGTTTGCCACCCGAAAATATACTTTTTGGGATATTATTTTAAGCTGGTTATTAAGAAACAAAAGACTCATAAAGAACCTTTGACCCTCCCCCCCTTACCTGCCTAAAGGAATTCAGATAGACAAACCGGCTTAAAGGAAGGGAGCATCACCTTAGCATCATAATATAAACTAAATGTGGTACACAGTGAGGAAGCAGCAATCCAGCCAAGTCTGTCAGTTAAGCTCCTCTTTGTGTCACATTGTTTCTGGGTGACTCAGCAAGACTTTGTTTACCACATATTTACTCTCTCATCTACCTGTGAATTGCCTGCTTCCTCCCTTTGAAGTCCCAGACTTCTGCTTCCCTCTCCTTAGTTCAGAATGGCATATCAGCCTCAACTGCCCAGTGTGTCCTCAGGTCTCCTATTCTTAGGGAATCCCCCTATTTACATATGTAATGAATTTGGTCATTTTCTGTTAATCTGTCTCATGTGAATTTTAGTCTCATGTGATTATTAGTCCAGCCAGAAGAATTTAGAAGGGAAGGAGGAAAAAATATTTTTCTGCCCCACACTGTGAGCTCCCAATTTTCAAGGTTAGGTTTTCTTTTCCTTCTTCTTCTACTCCAAAGGCTGGGGGCAAAAGAACTGGGGCGAAAAAAAGAACTGATTACCTAGCATCTAGGAACAAGCCCCTATACTCCTTGTGGATTAAGCATGGGCCTGAAGAAGGCGAGACCTGGGTTCAATCCTAGCCCCACCACTTGTTAGCTATGTGACTGTTAGGCAAGTTATTCACCTTCTCTGTGCCTCATTTCCTCATCTAGAAAATACAATTCACAACAGTACTTATTTCATAGGATCTATAAAGAGGATGGAATGGGATAATAAACTCCCTTGTCCATATTAAATGACCAATAAATAGTAGATATCAACGAAAAAACATCCAGCCTAAGCGAAAGCTTATGAGAGTTTATTTGAGCCAAACTGACGATTGCCAGGAAGCAAAATCTCAATGGAGTGAGGAAATGCTCTGTGAAATGGCAGTTTGCATCTTATTTTATACTTAGAATCAAAGGAGGAGGGTTACATGAAATCCATTGGTGATAGGTTAAGGGGGTGGGAGAAAGCGAGGGAAATATCTGGGATTGGATATAAGTAAATTGGAAAGACAGGTACTTAGTTTACATAGGTGGGTTCAGAGTAGCTAAGAGTTTGCTTTTTACAGCACACAGAGATGGTAATCAGGGGACAAGAATAATAATAAGGGATTCTGTAGTTTCCTGCTCTGATCCGGAAAAAGGGATTACTGATATTCCAAGGGCATGTTATGCTAGATCCAAAAAGACAATAGACAGGCTCACTTAAGGTAGAGATTGACCTTTGTCAAGGAAGCCATAGACTAGATGGGACTTCCTGCCATGGCCCACCTTACTTAGGATTTTTTTTTATTAGTTTCAGGCGTACAAAAAAAGTAATAGTTAGACATTTCACCCTTACAAAGTGATAACCCCCTCCCCCAATCTATTGCCCCTCTGACATCATGTATATCTATTACAATTCCATTGACTTTATTCCCTATGCTGTACTCCATATCCCATGACTATCTCTATCTCTTTATCTATCTATCTATCTATCCATATATTAACTTATAGTTGACATACAATATTATTCAACTTCAGCTTCAGGTGTGCAGTACAGTGGTCAGGCATCTACACAGTCCATGAAGTGGTCTCCCTAATAAGACATGTGCCCATCTGACACCCTACATAATCTTTACAACATTATTGATTATATCCCCCAAACTGTCTTTCATGTCCCCCTTACTTAGGAATTTTTATGTTTATTCCACCCTATGTGATTATTTTCAGTCTCCTGAGCTTCTGAGGTTTAACCTGTAGTCCCTTTTCTGTCCACATAGATATTATTATAATTTTTAAATCTTAGGCAAAGCTCTCCTTTCATTACCTCCTCCTGACATATTTTGTCCCCATCCTTACCCCTAACAAAAGTGCCCCCACAAAAGGAGAGCACAGATTTAGACACATTCTTTTACATCAGGTCACATTTACTGAAATCAAGAAACAAACAAAAACATATTCTATGATGCTATGATTTGTCAAGCACTTTCAGGCACCATAAAAAGTGGTGGGAGGTTGCACTGAAGAGGGGGTGCACATCCAAATGGTGTCATGATTTTTTACTTTGTCTTTTCCTCATATTTGCCTGTCTTTAAATGTTAACCGCTGTTTGCACTGAGCTAAACAGAAGCTGACTGCTAAGGTAGGAGATAAAAGACAGTGCATTATCAGAGGGTTATAGGTAGGGGACAAGCAGGGGCTTCCTTAGAACAGACTGTTCTTACCTTCTGCAGGGGTAGGGACAAGCACACAGGCTTGGAGCTTACCCAGTGGCAGCTAAGGTTCGATTCTGTACTCACAGACAGTGCGATCTCATAAGCCGGCCCTGAACTTCATTCATTTTTCAACAAGTATCAAGTGCCTGCTACATGAGGCTACGTGCTGTGGGGATATACAAATGTGTAAGACATACATCCCAAAGGCAAGGAGCTTGCAGTCTAGAGGGAATAATGACACAAAAGTTTATAACCCAAGCATATGACATGGGCCTAATAGCAAGAGTGTGCTATGGGCATTCATAAGGAGAGACTCCTTCTGCTGGAGAGGTGAGAGAAGACTTCAGGAGGTGGCTTTTACAGGGTTGAGAGACAGAACAATGGTGTAGAGATGGGAGAGTAGGGACATGTAGAGAAATGCTATGGAAATTCAACTGGCTAGGTCAGAGGGCACACACAGGCCAACAGCATCATTTAAAAGGGGTTATTCACCCACGAAGCTCCTGGAACAAAATAACGGTGCCCTTGGCATGGGGTGGCTTTGAAAATGAAAACGTAGCATCTGCAATTATTGATAGAACACATTGTTAGTTTGCTGGCATCTCCTGCCCCAAAATCCCCTCCACAGTAGTCCGGAATACCACCATTGTGGCTCTACAAAGGCGAAACACCTGCCTTTAACCATCCAGATAGGGTAGCTCTTTTGGGAGTGGGAGAAACCAACTCATTTATCAAACAAAAGCGACAGATCTATGCTATTTTAAGTGAGAAAAGACAGCCCCCGCTGAGGCAAACCTCAATGGAGTCTTTAAAGCGATGGAGATTGATGCTCCAGGCAGAGGTGCCTGAAATGTGAAATACGTTTATTCTTTAGGGGGATGAGGGAGGTGGACTAAGATCATTTTGATTGAATTGGAGGGTTGCATATAGCAAAGGTTATAAAAGGGTGTGTTTTCTTCAGCGCAGGCGGTATTGAACTATTTTTATTTGCCAACATTGAAAAATGGGGAGATTTTTACATAAAAATCTGGATTTTAGGCTCCTTTGAAAAAACTGGGCCCACATTTCTAAATGGCATCCATCCTTTGGAGAAGGGAAGCTTGCCACAGCCCCCACTGGCTCCCTTTATTCCTTCCTGCTATTCACATTTAGATGGTAATCACATTGTTAGAGCACAGTGCAGTTAGCTCTCCCAAATGCTTTTGAAAGGCAAAAGCCTTGATGGTTCAGAATGCATTTGAAAGGTTATTCTTTAGGGGGTGAGTATTTTTTGTGTGTTATTTCCAAGTTCCTGCCAGCATTTGATTTTGCAACTTCTGATATAGAGGGCCTCTGTGCCACGAGGGTGGCAAGATTGGTAAGGTCAGCGTGCCAGGCTGAGGGGCAAAAAAGGGCAAAACACAGGCATGTCTTAAGACAATTAGTCTGGAAGAAGCTATGAGTTGGGCTGGAGGGACTGAAGTGAGTAATGACACTGGAGACACACGACCTGGTCTTAAATCTCAGCTCAGTTACTGGGCGGGTGGACCTGGGCAGGCTACAGAACCTTTTGGTGCCTTGGTTTTCTCATCTGTAAAATGAGAAATATGGGACCAGGGATAAAGTTGTGGATTTGAGCATGAGAAATGACGAGCAGGGGAGGAGAGCTCTGGAAGGGACTGGATGAAGCAACAGTGTCCAGTTGAGCAAAGCAGCCCAAACTCTTGAGCATCTCGGTCAGGCTCAGCATCTCTGAAAGGTTGGGGCCTCCCTTCGCTCCTGTACCGTGTGTATTCTGCTCTGTCAGCTGTGCCACTCAGAGAATACCTTTGTCCTTTATTTTATGTGCTTTCAGTTCAAATGCTGACCTGGCCCCATCCTGCTTACCTTGATGGGGTCAAAGTCCCCTGGGGTGTAAAGCAACAGGCTGACTCTTGGTTTTATAGTTGATGAAATGGAGACACCTCATGTGTGCAACAGGCGAGGGTGGCAGGCTGAGTTGTGGGGGACCAAGCTTGTGCCTGCTGTTGCTTCCCTCCTCCCGATCCTCTCAGAAGGCCCCACATTCTCAGCTGCTCCCTGGATTTTCAGGGCAGCCTGTCTCCCTCTCTCCTCCACATGCACCTGTCTAGAGAACCATTTGCTCAGGACTCCCAGGTCCTTATCAAGAGCCCACAGATCAGTCAGATGAATTAATATCCATGAATACTTTACCCTTCCTACTCTTTCAATACACGAAGTGTTGCCAGCTTCTTCAGACCCAGGCTCTGAGCCAGGTGTGGGAGATACGATGGACAGGCCTGGTCATACTTGGAAGACCTTGAGCTAAAATGCACTGAAGAGTGGCCACGGAGATTTCAGGCAAGGTGGTCTTGGGGTCCATGAAAGCGCACCGGGTCAGGGGGCAATTCATTCCATTTGTACAGAGGGCTGACCCACTCCCCTTACCACCAGAAACCACGGCATCAAAACATGCACATACATAATTTATTTACCTCTCCATTCTCGCCAGCCAGGAGCCATGGCAAGAAAAAAAAGAATAAAATGATTGTAAGAACGGTGAAGGAATGGCTCAGTTGGTTAAACAAGACTTCTGATAATTGTCATTAATGTTCAAGAGAGTTTCAACCTGATGTGACATTAAACGGGCAGTGTGTGTGTGTGTGTGTGTGTGTGTGTGTGTGTGTGTGTGTGTGTGTAAAACATATTAGGAGAACGAGACATTCAGAAAAAGTGGCCAGTCAGTGTGGAGGTTAACAAAATTCCCTGTCCAGCGGGTTATCTAACAGACACCTGACGTGGATTTGCTTCCTGCCAGGCAGTGCAAGGAAAGCCAATGGAATACAAGTGTTATCATTAAGTGTGCTCAGGTCAGAGTAGCCTGGCTGCCATGCAAAACTCCCTCTTTACAAGTTCTCCTGGAAAACCTTGCCTACTCCCCTGGGGGGAGACTGTTATTAAAGCTGTCTCTTGGAGAATTTGGATGTGTGCTTTGCAGGAAACAACAACTACAGCAGAATTTAGAGTTAGACTCTTGTCTCTAGGCCCCTTGTTCTCCAAACCGAAGATGTATCTTGAGCAGGGATTAGAAGGTTGATATTAACTGGACAAAGATCACTAGCTGCAAGGCTCGAATACCCTCAGATAATACTCAGATACGCTCCATTTACTGCAGCGACATCTAATGGCCAGCGAAAAGAATGCATGTTTGCATTTAAAAGTATCCTCTGGTTCTGTCTTGGGGTTAATTTTTCTTTTAATTGGGGAATTGGGGGAGGGAAACAGTGTTGGGGAATTGGGAAGGGGGACCAGCCAAGTTGTTGTTCTTAAGTCTTAGTTGTAGAGGGCACCAGTCGCTATCTGGCTGCCCGTCAGCAGCTCGTGGCCTCTAAGCTCAAGGTGCTGTGTTACAATCTTAGTTGTGGGTGGGCATAGCCACCATCCCATGCGGGACTTGAACCAGCAGCCTTACTGTTAAGAGCACGTGCTGTATCCACTGAGCCATCCGGGCAGCAGCTCAGCTCAAGGTGCCTCAGTCTTAGTTGTGGCAGGCGTAGCCCAACATGGAACAGGCAGTCTTGTTATTAGGAGCATGTGATACACCAGCTGAGCCCTCCTGCCCTCGGGTGCAGCGTCATGGCCCATATGGCAATCAAACCGGTGGCCCTGTTGCTCAGAGCGCCCTTTCATAAGCTAGTTCTTAACCAACTGAGCCACTTGGCTGGCCCCTAATTTTTTTTAAGGTAGAGTGGACAAGGTATTATTATGTTTATTAACCCTTCTAAAATAACACTTTGACCACAAACCTAAGAATTCATTTCCTGTATATTTGCATGAAATTTATGATGTTATGCATAATTGGATGCTGATCATACTTTGTGAAAACCGAGCAATTGCCTCTGGATTTTTGTTATTTTTTACAATCACCCCAATCTTGCATTTACTTTGAAGCCTCTTATGGAAGCTCTGTGTACACATTATTTAGAATGTTCTTATACAATGGGGAAGGTTAACAAGTTTACTCCTAAATACCCACTTACCCTAGTGTATCTTACCCTAGTTTATGGTACACTGCTGTACATACGAGGTCTGACAATTAAGTTCACGAAATTGCCACTGTGCTCTTACATTGGCAGCACCGTACAAACAGCTTGGTAAGGTTTCATAACCTTGGCATATCAGTGTCTCACAGCTGTGTTCGTGTTGATATGTGACGGTGTCTTGCTGAGTGGCATTCATTATTGTTGTTGCATGTTTTTGTGTGCCCTTGCGAGAATGCCTGAGCTTGAATTAGAGCAACGAACAAACATTAATTTTTTTGTTAAACTAGGAAAGAGTGGAAGTGAAATCAGGGACATGTTAGTCCAAGTTTATGGCGATAATGCCATGAAGAAAACGGCAATGTACAAATGGATTAAATGTTTTTCTGAGGGGAGAGAATGTGTCACTGATGAAGAGAGGTCAGGGCGGCCAGTAATGAGCAGAACTGACGAAAACATTGCAAAAAATTGTCAAACCGTGCGTCAAAATTGTTGGCTGACTGTGAGAAGCATAGCAAACCAAGCGAACATTAATAGAGAAACAGTTAGGAAACACTTAACTGAAAATCTTGGCATGAGAAAGGTGTGTGCAAAAATGGTCCCGAAGGAGCTCACCAATGAACAAAAACAAAGGAGAGTCGAAGTTTGCCAAGACCTTTTGGAGAGGCAAGACAATGTTTTTTGGGCCATGTTATCACTGGTGATAAAATATATGTGTAGCAATACGACCCTGAAACAAAGCATCGAAGTGCACAATGGAAGTCAGCCAATTCTGCACGACCAAAAAAGTTCCGTCAGTCCAAATCAAGAGTCAAAATAATGTTGCTAACCTTTTTTTTATATCAGAGGGATTATTCATTATGAATTTGTACCAACTGGACAAATGGTTCACTAAGTTTACTATTTGCAAGTGCTGAAAAGGCTGCGTGAAAAAGTTGGACGAAAATGACCTGAACTTTTCACCAACAATGCATGGCTCTTGCATCATGACGATGCACCAACTCACACAGCACTGTCTGTGAGGGTGTTTTTAGTCAGTAAACAAATCACTGTGGCCTTCCAGACGCCGCCGCCCGGGCCTCCTTCCGCTCAACCATGGTCAACCCCACCGTGTTCTTCGACATCGCCGTAGGCGGCGAGCCCTTGGGCCGCGTCTCCGTTGAGCTGTTTGCAGACAAAGTTCCAAAGACAGCAGAAAACTTTCGTGCCCTGAGCACTGGGGAGAAAGTATTTGGTTATAAGGGTTCCTGCTTTCACAGAATTATTCCAGGATTTATGTGCCAGGGTGGTGACTTTACACGCCATAACGGCACAGGTGGCAAGTCCATCTATGAGGAGAAGTTTGAAGATGAGAATTTCCTCCTGAAGCATACAGGTCCTGGCATCCTGTCCATGGCAAACGCTGGATCCAACACAAACGGTTCTCAGTTTTTCATCTGCACGGCGAAGACTGAGTGGTTGGATGGCAAGCATGTGGTCTTCGGCAGGGTGAAAGACGGCATGAATATTGTGGAAGCCATGGAGCACTTTGTGCCCAGAAACGGCAAGACGAGCAAGAAGATCACCATTGCTGACTGTGGACAACTCTGATGCGTTTGACTGGTTTTATCTTAACCAGACCATTCCTTCTGTAGTCAGGAGAGCACCCCTGCCCCATCTGCTCGGAACACCCCATTATCTTTGTGCTCTCGCTGCAGCTCATTGGGTTCCATATTTTCCTTGCCCCCTCCAAGTATAGCCTGGGTTGCAGAGTTAAGTTTATGATTATGAAATAAAAGCTAAACAATAACAAAACAAACAAACAAACAAAAAACAAATCACTGTATTGGAACACCTTCCCTACTCACCTGATCTGGCCCCCAATGACTTCTTTACCTGAAGATAAAGGAAATATTGAAAGGAAGACATTTTGATGACATTCAGGACATCAAGGGTAATATGATGACAGCTCTGATGGCCATTCCAGAAAAAGAGTTCCAAAACTGGTTTGAAGGGTAGATTAGGCACTGGCATTGGTGCATAGCTTCCCAAGGGGAGTACTTGGAAGGTGACCGTAGTGATATTCAGCAATGAGGTATGTAGCGCTTTTTCTAGGATGAGTTCGCGAACTTAATTGTCATACCTCGTATATATTCTAGAGTAGAAAGTAGTGGTGGAAAAATTTCCCCCAGTAAAGGTCATTGTTCTAGCTCTCAGGTGGACAGGAAAGCTAAAAGTTTATTCAGAAGACTGAAACCCCCACCCCATATTTAGATGTCATTGAATTTTATATGAAACTCTTTGTGGTACTGTGATTTATAATAAATATGTATTTGGTCTTCATCCCTGTTTCTGGCACAGAACTCCTAAAACCCTTGGAATTTCCTAGGTGATAAGAGTGATAAAAGTATCTTGCTATTCATAACAGCGCCCTTTCAACCACACCTAAATTAATGTGAATGAGGTGACTTTTGGAATGAACCTAAGGATGGGAGCCAGGGGAACTAACCATGTGATTGAAGGGTTAGAACTTTCAGCCCCACTTCCTTGATCTCCTGGGAGAAGTAAGGGACTGGAGGTTCAATCTGTCACCAATGCCAATGATTTAGTCAATCATGACTATGAAATAAAGCCTCCATAAAAAGCAAAAAGCACAGGTCTCAGAGAACTTCCAGGTTGGTTCAGAATGCATTCATATGCCTCAGTGCCTGTCCCAAACTACATGGGGACAGAGCTTCTTTGTTTAGGGCCATGCCCTATGTACCTCTTCACCTGCCTGTTGATTCATAGCTTTCAATATTCTTTGTAATAAACAGGTAATCTAGTGAATAAACTGGTTTCCTGAGTTATGTGAGCTGCTCTAGCAAATTAAGCAAACCCAAGGATGGGGTCCTGGGAACCTCTGATTCATAGCCACAAGCATAGGTAAAAACTTGGACTTGGGATTGGCCTCTAAAGTTGATGGGGGGCAGTCTTGTGGAACTGAGCCCTGTGGGACGTGATGCTGTCTTCTGGTAGATAGTATCAGAATTGAGTTGAGTTGTAGGACACCCAGCTGGTGTTGGAGAATTGATTGGTGTGGGGGAAAAAAACCTCACACATTGGAATTAGTCCCTGAATCTTATCCTTTCCCGCTGACTACCCCTTACCCACTGGCCCAAGCCCTGGCTTTGGGCAGGCCCACTATGGGGAGAAAGCTGAGCTCACAAAACGTTGAAATATGAATAAGGAAAATTAAAGTATAAGAGGTGGCAGAAAGTGCTGGAGAGATGCCTCTGACTATGCTATTTCAAAAAGTAATCCTTAAAGCATGGAAGCCAGTGCTATAAGTAGTCTTTGTTTCATCCATCTTCTGATGATCAGCCAGCAAGAGGCTATCTTACTCCTATAGCAGGAGAAATTCTTAGGGCCAGGATTTTAACAAATGAATGAAAAGCTTGTGGTATATCATACCTCCTTTCCACCAAACCTCTCCCTGGCTTTTTTTTTTTAAAGAAGCTATCGTTTTTTAGAAAAAGCATAATTACCATACAAAGAAATAAACTTTTAAGGGTTTGAACCATAGGAAATTACCATTTGAATATGTCAAAAAGGTAGAATATTGGCAATTTCATATGGCTCAATCTAAAGAAAGAAGACTGAAACTAAGAGAGACATATAGCATTCCTGAATAAAAGACAATATTTTATATAAATTATTCCAAGTTTACAGGTTTAACATAATCCCAATCATAATCACAGGATAATTCTAAAGTTCATCAGGAGAAACAAATGACAGAATAATCAAGGAAATGTTGAAAAGAAGAACAATGAAGAGGGAGATGCCCTGCAACATATTAAAAAGTTTCAGAGAGTAGGGGAATTGCAATAGTGTGGTACTGGCACAAGAACAGACTGACAGATCAACAGAACAGGATATACAGCCTTGAGATAGACCCTAGAATGTGTAAACATATAGGATGTGGTAAAAGTTGCATCACAAAGTAGTGGAGAAAAGAAAGTTTTTTCCAAAAAATTGTATGTTAAGAAAAATAACATAAACAGAATCACTTTAAAATGGAGCTGGAGCTGCCATGCCAGAGGAACTGCCTTGTACGTCTTATACCCCAAGCCTTGGAATGTTCACACAGGGCAAAATAAACTTTGGATTGGACCTAAAGCAACCTTGTGCCCCAAGGAACTGTTTGCAAAGATAACAAGAAAGCACATAGTATGACTACAGGACTGATGACAACCGGACTGAAAATTTAAAACTTTGTTTAGAATTAACATCATTATGGTATGCTATTTGCACCAATAGAAATGCCTTCCTTCTGCTGATGTAATTGTTCCCCCCTTCCCTTTCTCATAAATACCTACTGTCTTTGTCTCCCAATCAGAATGCTATTTGGGCTTCTGCATGAATCAGTGTGTCCTGAATAGTTAGTCTTTGATCTCCAACACTTGTTGCATCTCACTTTGAAAGGCCTTTTTTTCAGGTTGACATATCCTTAAACAACTGGTAAACTATTTTTTTTAAAGTCAGATAATTACTTCACATCATATCCCAGGTAAATTCTAAATATGTTAAAGTATTAAGTGTAAAAATTATAACAAAAAATATTTAAAGAACTATATAAATGAATAGTCATATGATTGTGGGATGGGATAGGCCTTTTACATAAGAAAATCAAAGTTAGAAACAACAAAAAAAAGTAATAGATATAATTCCATAAAAATCTAAAAATATGTACAACAACAACAGCACATAAACAGCATCAGAAGCCAAATGTCAAACTGGGAAAAATAGGTGCAATGTATGACAAAGGGTTAATATCTTTAACATATAAAGACTTCTTAACAATCCATAGAAAAAGCTGAATATCCTAGAAAAATAGGCAATGGATACAAACAGAAAACTTACAAAAAATACAAAGGGCCAATTGATATGTAGTATATGTGCAATTCGCTTATAATAATGAAATTCAAATTAAAATGATGTAATAGCATTTGTCAGCTATTAGGTTCACAAGGATTTAGAAAGTGATAGTAATTATTGTTGATGAGAGTTGAGATGAACCACTCACACTCACTGCTCATGGAAGTGTAAACTTACAACATTTCTAGGGCACAAACTTCATTAAGAACCTTAGAATTATTTTTATATTGAGAACTGTAAGTCAGTTTCTAGGAATACAGCTGAAAGGTGTTACCACAAATGTGAAAAAATGCAAGGATTTTCACTGCAATTTTATCATACTGAAGAATCAGAAACAGCCTAAATATTAAAAAACCAAGGAATTGTTATTTATGGCCCAATGGAGGCAGAAATTGGAGTTATGCTGCCACAAATCAAGGAAATGTTAGAGCTATCAGAAGCTGGAAGAGACTGGAAGGATCCTCCCCTAAAGCCTTCAAAACGGGCATGCCTTGCCAACACCTTAATATTAAACTACTAGCCTCCAGAACGTTGAGAATACATCCTTGTTATAAAGAAGATATTTATAGGCCAGCCGAGTGGCGCGTTGGTTAAAAGCTGGCTTGGGACGCCAGCTCTGAGCGGCAGGGCCCCGGTTCGGATCCCACATAAGGCCAGTGACACTGCCCTCTACAGCTAAGATGGTGAATAACAGCTTGGCCAGGAGGTGGGCTGCCGTGAGTCGCCGGTGGACGGTGTAGGCTGCAGCCCCTGCTGCAGTGGGTTGCCATGGGCTACCGTGTGTGGCTGGCAGCCAGCGTGAGTGGCTGGCAGCCGGTGTGAGCTGCCAAGAGCTGCTGTGAGCTGCTGTCCAGAGGCCGGCGACGGATCTGCCTCACCTGGGAAGAACACAATGATAATACCAATGTGGGCCAGTGAAGCGACGTCCTCCACAACTAGACTGAAGAACAAAAGGACAGCAACTAGTCTGTTCCCCTTCCCCTAATCCCCCAGTGCTGTTCCCCTCCCTCAATTCCCCAATTAAAAAAAAAATCTGAAAATAAAAGAAGATATTTACAGCATATCCATGTGGTAGAATTTTTTTTTTAAGATTTTATTGGGGAATTGGGGGAGGGGAACAGACAATTTGCTGTCCTTTTGTTCTTCAGTCTAGTTGTGGAGGACATCGCTTCACTGGCCCAAGTTGGTATTATCATGGTACTCTTCCTGGATCAGGCAGATTGGTCGCTGGCCACCGGACAGCCACTCACAGCAGCTCTTGGCAGCTCACACCAGCTGCCGGCCACTCACGCTGGCTGCCGGTCACACACAGTAGCTTATGGCAGCCCACTGCAGCAGGGGCTGCATCCTACGCCGTTGCCCGTTGCCGGTGACTCATGGCAGCCCAGCTCCAGGTTGAGCTGTTGTTCACCATCTTAGCTGTAGGGGGCGCAGCGTCAATGGCCCTCATGTGGGATCCGAACCAAGGCCCTGCTGCTCAGAGCTGGCGTCCCAAGCCAGCTCTTAACCAAAGCGCCACTCGGCCAGCCCCCATGTGGTAGAATATTATGTGATAATTTAAAAAAATGTTCTCCATACTTGATGGCCTAAGGCAATATCCATTATATAATATGTGGAAAAAGCAAGATAGTAATTTTTATATACAGCCGGAACATAATTTTGTATAAAAACCCTTCCATATACATGTATTATGTATATTTATACCTATGCACACACACACATATAAACACATGTACATACATACAAACATATAGAAGAAAAACTTTAGTCATTATAGTGTATAGGTTTTGGGCTTATTGGTAATTATTGTTTTCTTTTTCATACTTTCCTATAATCTCTGTGTAAAACATAGATAATATAAAATTGAGTAGCCGGCCGAGTGGCTCAGTTGGTTAAGAGCTCGCTCAAGAGTGCAAGCTCTGAGCAACAGCGTCGCTGGTTTGATTCACGGCCTGAGCTGAGCTTTCACTGAGCTGCCAACAGGTGGCAGGATGGCTCAGCTAAAAAAAATTTTAAAAATAAAAAATAAATAAAATTAAAAAAATAAAATAAAATTGATATATCCTTTGTAATAAAAGGGTAATCTAGTGAGTAAACTGGTTTCCTGAGTTCTGTGAGCTGCTCTAGCAAATTAAGCAAACCCAAGGATGGGGTCCTGGGAACCTCTTGACCCCATTTTTCAGTGTATGTGCATCCCTTTTAAAATTAGAAATAATGGTTTCTAAATAAGCATGCATTAAAGCAGGCTCTAAACTTGCATCTATATTATAATTACAATAATGTGGCAATTGTTTATTTGGTTTGAGAAAGGACAGGAAAGGAACACAACCTAGACAGCTGAAAAGTTTGATAGACTGGAGCAGCAGAACTGAATGTCATCATGATGTGTATTATTCTGAAGGCAGCTTAGATTGAGATAAGTACCTTCAAGCTTTTTAGTGCTAAGGTAAGTGAGGTCCAGTCCAGCCAAGGAAGCCACGGAGGGGAACCATGGGGCCATTGAGACAGCAGAGGGACAAATTAGAGACGTGTGGAAAAATAAATTAAGCTGGGACTGATCATTTAAAACTGGATCCAACTGACCCCAAATTAATATCCAAATAGCTCTTCAGAAACATATCAATTGTATTGTTGTGGGGAACTCAGACAGAGAGACAGGACACCAAGGCTCAGGAAGCAGCATTTATTGATGCCGGCACAGGCTCAGCGGATTTACATACATCCAGAGGCTGAGCCCCGACCCGGGTGCGACTCGGGGCTATGTACCCTGAAGTTTCCAGGTTGACAGCTAAGATTTATTATTAGGACATGTGGCCATTGTGCCAGTTCCTGACTGGCTCCCAGGTGAGGTAGGAATTTGGAAATATTAAACGCGGAAGTTTTGATGACCCTATAGTCCAGGAATGTGTCTGTCTGAAACCCGCGTGAAATCCTTAGTGACCACATGGTCTGGGAAGGCCTTTGTCTAGGGCCCACTGCCACAGTATAAATCAAGATTGCCCAGAAAAGGCTGGGGAGGCAGACAAGCATGTAGATTAGTTTTAGGGAGCCTAACAAAGAGCAAGCAGGGTTAAGGGCAAATGCGAAGCCTCAGCCTTCTTGATTCTCAGCCCACCTCCACTGTGTAGACCTGCCTGTAACCCCTAACCTTACTTGGACCACTGATTTTTCTTTGATCAAAATTGGCTGATTTTAGGCTAAACCAGTTACTCTGGGATCTTGGATATCATGCTTTTGCCTCTGTGGTCTGTAGAGAAAATGTGAGTTTCCCAGGTAACAATTAGGAAAATTCAGGGCCAATCCCACTAAGACACTGACCCATTTCAAACGCAGTTACTTCCTTAGCAAGGGAGTCAGGGACTATTGGAGTCTGGTTATCGATAGCTCCTGGATTATTTTGGTTCTTTCCAGTCTGTTTCACTGACGTAAGGGGCGGCTATGAAAGCAAGAGTGCCCTGTCCTTGCTGTGTAGGCTGCAGGGAAAGGGAGTTAGGAAGCTGCATTGATGTCATTGGCAGGTGGCAGCGATGAGGAAGAAAGGAAAGAAAAGTGGGCCTCATCTAGAGGCATTGTAAAAACCCTAAAAAAGCAAAGTATGGGAATGGAGCGGCAGCTTGGGCTGGAGCCAATAGCCTTGAGGTTAGTGGCAGAAGTGCCCTGGCATGGGGCTTTGCATATTTGTGTGAGCAGTCATGAGCTCCTTGGAAACCTGGCATCGCTCAGGGTCAGTGTTCTTTGCTGTTGTTACCCATTCACCAACACTTCAAGGCATCATCCACCTATGTCCCTCCTCCAACATCACTCCTCACCTGCATCTTCCTCTTCACTGTGTCGAAGGGAAAGGAGAAGGTCTGGGTCACTGCAGCAGCCAGGCAGACATTGGCAAAGTTCTGGAGGAGAGAGAAGCGATCTCAGGGTCCATTCCAGATTTTCTCCAGGTTCATGTAAACTAGAAGAGAGCCAAACAAGGCCAGGAAGAGGCTGCTGAGGTCTTGGGAAACACTGGTTTGAGAACATAAATGCGTATGGGGAATCCAGGGCAAGTAAATAGGAGCAGCTCTGGGCTTGTTAAAATCACTCCACCCAAAGCAGCAGGAAGGAACTTTCTTGGGTGCTCTATTTTGATAGTGGTTGTGTAATTTATCAAAATGCATCAAATGGGGCTGGCCGGGTTGCTCAGCTGGTTGGAGCGCAAGCTCTGAGCCATAGGGTTGCCAGTTCAATTCCTGCATGGGCCAGTGAACTGCGCCCAAGCTGAGCTGCTGCTGAACTGATGAGAGCACGTGCTCTTAACAACAAGGTTGCCAGTTCAACTCCCGCATGAGATGGTGGGCTGCGCCTCCCCTGCCCACCCCCCACAACTAGATTGAGGGTGGCAAATGGACTTGGAGCTGAGCTGCGTCCTCCACAACTAAGATTGAAGGACAACAATTTGACTTGGAGCTGATGGGTCCTGGAAAAACACAATGTTCTCTTCCCCAATTCCCCAACACTGTTCCCCTCCCCAATTCCCCAATAAAATCTTTTTTAAAAAAGCATCAAATTGTTCATGAAATTTGCTCATTTTATGTTAATTTTACCTTAAAAAGAACCATAAACAAAGGTTGAACTCTAATCTAGTTCATGATACACATTTTAAAGGGTTGAGGAGTAAAGGGTATTGATGTTTGTAATTTACATGGAAATCATAAAACAAATTTATAAGGTGGAGTGACCAGTTAGCTCAGTTTGTTGGAGTGTCGTGCTGATAGCACCAAAGTTGCTGGTTCGATCCCCGCATGGGCCACTGTGAGCTGTGCCCTACTTAAAACAGTCAATTATGCCATTGTAGCATGAAAGTAATGTGTAACCAATGACCATGGCTGTTCCCCAATAAAATGTAATATATATGATGGACTGAGGAATGGCTAGAGGAATGGATACATGGATAGATACATGATAAAGCAAAATGTCATTTTTTTTTGTTTGCAAAATGTTAATTGTGTCTTCTAGATGGTAAGTATATGAGTATTTCCAATTATTTTAATTTCTCTGGGTGTTTGAAATTAAAAAAAATAAAATGTTGGAAAAAAATCACTCTCATAAAGAATAAGTTAGTGGGTGGCACTTAATCAACTTTTGGAGGCTTGGAGAGGCTTGTCTCTAGCTGAGAAAAAATCTTTCTGTGAAAACTGGAAAGTGAGACTGTAGTGGTGAGGAAGGTTACTTGACCTTGCCTTTGGAAATGATGTGACCATATCAGGGTCCAGTAGGCACCCTGCACTGTATGGCAACCTCACCTGTCTAGGAAAATATGGTGAGCAAGGAGTGCAGTAGGTGGCTCTTTCACAGAATTCCAGAAGCCTTGGGAGCATCTTAGTTTTATAGAGGGACTAAATTCCTCCCTCAAAAAGAGATTTAAAAGAGGACATAGCAAAAATGGGGTTGCTTCCTTAGAATAATGTAATATTTATATTTAATAAACAAATTAAAAATGATGTACCAACTCCCCATTTACCTTCATTCAGCAAACATCTGTGGAGCTTATGCTGGGCCTTAGGCCAGGTGCCAGAATACAAAAAGGAATATACTAATTTCTGGAGAAGCTCACCATCTAGTGGTGAGACAATTGATAGGTGCCATAAGGAAGTGGGGGGCACTATACAAAGTGCTTTATGTACACAAGGATCAGAGGGATTAATTTTGCCTGGGGGAATCAGGAAGGACTTCACAGAAGAGAGAACTTCTCAACTGGGTCTTGAAAACGAGTAGGAGTTCATCAGACATAGAGTAGACATGCAGTCCAGCAGAGGGAACAGCATGTACAAAGGGAGTAGTATTTCCAGGAAATGGTAGTATTTCTGTATGGCTGGAGCATGAGTGCAGGTGGAGGCGTGACAGAGAAGGAGGTATAATGGCCTGTTTTGAAGGCTCTGGTAGGCCATAAAGAATTTGTGCTTTTCCCTGTAGCTCAGGCGTCAGTGAAGGCTTTTGAGGAGAGCAGTGGAATGAGAGTGGTGAAACAATCAACTTGCATTTAGAGAGATTTCCACACCCTGGCAGCAGTGCACCCAAGGCTGGGAGCAGGGAGGAGCCTCTTATAAGTGTCTGTGGAAAAGATGGTGATGAGAGCATGACCTAGGACAAAGGAGATGGGGATAGAAAAGGGGCATAGACTTGAGAGATCAAAAGGGTCAACTTGAAAGAGGGAGTGGAGTGAGAGGGGGCGTTGAAGTGAGTTTAGGTTTCTTCTGGCTCAGGCCACTGGGTGAAAGGAAGGCAGTCTCATTCATTAGGGAATACAGGAGGAGAGCAGGTGTGAGACTAATGAGGACATCAGGATTAGTCTTGCGTTTGATGCGCCAAGGGAGCATCAGGTGAGGGTGTCCAATAGCAGGTATTCGTACTGCCACTTGGAATTGGTAGCAGTGGTTAAGAGACAGGGCTCTGGGGTTATAGTGCTAGGTTCTGCCATTTTCTATCCATGTGACCGTGGGCAAGGCACTTAGCTTCCCTAATTATCTATTTCTTGTCTGTAAAATGAGGCTTCAATGAGAAACTGTATGCAAAGCATTTAGCACAGTGCCTGGCACATAATAAGCACCAATAAATGTAATTATAGAGATGATATTGGGGACCATTAGAGTATAATGATGCTTGTTTAAGCCACTAGCTTAGATGAGGCCACCTAGGGAAGGTATGAAAGGTGAAAAGAAAGTTAGAGAAGGAGCTGGGGGAATTGCGATATGTAGAGGGCTGGCAGTGTCAGATGAACCAGAGGAGGCAGATAAGAAAGAGCTGCCAGAGAGGTAGGGAAGACATCCAGGAGATGTCTAAGTGGGTTCCTAGAAGCCAAGTTTCCAGAAGAAGGGGTGATCAATATCATCAAATGTTGCAACAAAGGTCAGATGTTGGAAAAGTCTACTGGATTGGCCATTGAGGGTCCCAGGTGACCTTTGTGTGTGCAGCCCTGGCACAGACTTCAAAGATCACAGAAGCTACAGCTGCTACCTTGGTTGGGCTCATATGTATATGTGTGCACATTGGGACTCCTTCACACAGTCGAATGGGGAGTGTGTGGGATTGTCTTCCTATCAGTTTGTGCAGTCACCTCCATGCTCTGTCCTCCTCCCCTCTCTGGGATGTAAAAGGCCAAAGTTAGGAGTTGGGTGTATGGCTATGGAATAGAATGAAGCTAATTAGCTCTATATGGACTGAATCCATACAACCTTGACCTCAATAAAATGGATTTAACTGGTTATAAAGGTATATAATACCTTTACTCATACATGTGTCAAAGAATGCAGCCTTTTCTTGGACAAGGTGAAAAGTTCATCTTACCTAAAACTGCAAGGGAAACCCCTTGATAAAGGGCCAGGAATCTTTCATGTTGATAAATAGTAGAAAAAGCATGGCGAATCCCCCTGGAAGACGGTTCCAGCATGTTCTGCACAATCAAGCGGGTTTTGATAAGGTCTGTAAGATACATCACAATGGTGGAAACCATGCCTGTGAGACTTCCAGCCATGATGGCGCTCCACTGGGAAATATGGCCCAGGTCATTCATGAAGAGTATGACAAATCTGGAAGTAAACGTAACGGGGAAAAGCCCAAGGGAATCAGCTATGGATTGTGCTAGAGTATTCTATGCTACTCACAACAATTTTCAGCATTTGGAAATGCTTTACAAAGTGAAAATTACTATACTGATGCATTAGGATTAATGAATAACACATTCAATTCTACCATATTCATATAATTTGAGTTAGCTATAAGTAAGAGATGCCCAACCTTCTTATTTATAGCTACCCGAAGTCCTTCCCAGTTTACTTTAAACATTTCCCCCTTTTATCTGCATAACTTTCAACCCTGGCTTGCCTGTGGGGTGTAAATTCACAGAAGTAGTTGGTAAATACCAAACTGGAACGTGCTCCTTTGCTTCTGTTGAAAGTTAAAAGAAATGAAATTGCTTGAAATGATGACTTTGAGCATCCCCGGTAATTGAGTTTTAAAAATATATTGGCTTAATAATTACAAAAGATGAGCCACCCCACTAGTTGTCAGGGGAACGACAAATAAACAATAACAAGATACCACTTCCCACCTAGCGGATTGGTAAAGATTAAAAAGGTTGATAATGTCAAGTAATAATGAGGAAAAGAGGAAACAGGAACTCTCACCCACTGCTGGTAGAAATATAAATTGGTACGGTCACTATGTAGTATCTGTCAAAATTGAAAGCATGTTTATTTTCACCCCAGCAATTCCATTTCTGGGTGAATATCCTAGAGAAATTCTTGCACATGGGCATACGAAGACACATACAGCATTGTTTGTGAGTGTAAAAAAGTTGAACCATCTAAATGTACATTGGTAGAGGAATGGATAAATTGTAGTACAGTCACACATAGTTAAAATGTGTACATAGTTAAAATGAATGAGCTCAGCACTATGTAATAATAACATGGACAAATCAAGAAATTCAGTGAAAAAAGCAAGCTGCAGAGTGACCTATAATCTATGACAAAAATCTGTTTAAATTAATAAACATACCCACAAAGCCATACCTTATATGATTCATGAATAGATATACAAAGGTCTAATAAGTTTGCGAACTTGTTTTCAACGATGTTGCTAACTCTTTTTGATATTGGAGGGATTATTAATTATGAATTTGTACTAACTGGACAAACAGTTCACCAAGTTTACTATTTGGAAGTGCTGAAAAAGCTGCGTGAAAAAATTAGACGAAAACAACCTGAACTTTTCATGAACAATTCATGGCTCTTGCATCATAACAATGCACCAGTTCACATAGCTCTGTCTGTGAGGGAGTTTTTAGCCCGTAAACAAATCACTGTATTGGAACACCCTCCCTACTCACCCCCAATGACTTCTTTCTTTACCCAAAGGTAAAGGAAATGTTGAAAGAAAGAAATTTTAATGCCATTCAGGACATTAAGGGTAATATGATAACAGCTCTGATGGCCATTCCAGAAAAAGAGTACCAAAATTGCTTTGAAGGGTGCACTAGGGGCTCACATGGGTGCATAGCTTCCCAAGGGGAGTACTTCGAAGGTGACAATAGTGATATTCAGCAATGAGGTATGTAGCAATTTTTCTAGGATGAGTTCGCGAACTTAATTGTCGGACCTTTGTAGGCACATATAACAATGTGTAAAACAGACCTCCAGGAAGGTGGAAGAGGTGATGGACTGGGAAAGAGAATTAAGATGACTATACCTTTGATCTGTAACATTTTGTTTCTTGTATTAAAAAAAGATACTTGAAGTATCTTTTATACTATTATGCTGTCAATTCTGGATGGTGGGTGTTTGCTAGATTATTCATTGTGTTTCTCTGCAGTTTTACAATATAGTAAAAAATAGCTTTGGGTGGACTTTTGAAAATGCAAAACAGAAAGCCAATCTGTAGCAATCCCTCTTTTTGGAAGCAGTGCATGTCCAGTCATGAGGGCCTTCCTCAGCAGAAAGTACTTTAAGGGGACTTTTACAAGACACATGTTCCCTGGTCAGGAAGCAAAGGAATTTTACTCCTTCTTGCTGATCAGAATACAATAAAAAGAGGCTTGGAAACCAGGAAAAATAATATTTTCTGCCAGAGAGTGGAGAGGGAGAGGGATAGCAAGGGTTTGAATAATAGGAAAGGGATTAGAGCTAGGCTAAAATAAAAGTATTGCATTTTTTTAAAAGATGAGAGCATTCCCCAGTTCTTTGGCTTTCAAACGTCCAATGAAGAAGTGCTTTTCCTCTTCCTTCAGTTTGGCAGGAAACCAAGGCCTTCTGTGTGATAAATAAGACAAGTGGGTGTTCAGATGCAATCGTTTAAGGGGTCCTAGGATGGCTCCTTGCTTCCAAGTAAACACTCATTGATTAAAACTTCTCCTTCAAGCTGTAGGAAAATCTTGACTTCATTTTGTTAATATACCTTAATTACACCAACTGAAACAGTCATTTGAGTTAACCAGCTACCTTTTACAGTCGCAGGTAACTAAAGCTGGCATTCACCAAAGGGCCATTTGTCTCAGTTTCACTGCCTGTACACTTCCTTGTTCCTCCCTCCTCTCTTCTCTGGCCAGTCAACTTGGAGGGGAACCTTAGAAGGGGAAGGGGAGACACAGGAAATGGAAATGCTTGACTGGAGGAGTGGTCCACAGCAGGCTGGAACAACCTAGAAGAAGATGAAGTTTGAAATGTCAGAAGAAACACCATTCATTCTCATTGCCTCACTCTTTGCTCCCCCTCGAGCCGTTGTCCCAGCTGAGGCAGTTGGTCTCTGGCCGCCGGCTCACGGCAGCCCAGCTCCAGGTCAAGCCATTGTTCACAATCTTAGCTATAGAGGGCACAACTTACTGGTGCAGCTTACTGGCCCATGTGGGAATAGAACTGGAAGCCCGGTTGTTCAGAGCTCATGCTCTTACCAACTGAGCTATCCAGCCACCCTCATTGCCTCACTCTTATTCCCTTTCCCATTTGGCCACTTCCAAGGCATTAACTAATTCATTGCCCATTTACTGAACATCTACAATGTGCCAGACATTGTGCTTACACTCAGCATGGATCATATGAGGTGTGATAAAAAAATAAAGTGAATGTTTAAATTTAAAAAAATGATTACAGTAAAAGACACATTGTCATTAATCCACCTCACTTCAAACACACTTATCCCATCTTTCTTGCCACTTTCTGAAGCAGTTCTGGAAGTCCTCTTTCATGAGTGTCTTTAGTTGCACTGTCATGGCTGGCTTGATGTCCTGAGTTGATTAAAAACATTTACCTTTCATGGTCGTTTTGACTCTGGGGAAGAGCCAGAAGTCGCACAGTGCCAGACCCAGTGAATAAGGTGGATGAGGACACACCGTAACGTTTTTATTTGACAGAAACTGCCATACCAGAAGCGATGTATGACACGGAGCCTTCCCGTTGTGATCACAAAATATGGTTAATGATGTTGCCAAGTGCCATCCAATGGAAAGGCAGGGATCTTCAGTACAGAAAGTGGTGCATCGAACCTTAGTAACTGTGTGTGACAAGTTTCAACTTGTTTAGTGCTGTCAGTTGGGTGTTGAGAGAAGGTGTGCTTTAAAGTGTGCTGTAAATCATCCTCCATTATGACAACGCTCTGTGTCACACATCGCCTCTGGTATACAGCAATTTCTGTCAAATAAAAACATTATGGTGTGTCGTCCTCCACCTTATTCACCGGATCTGTCACCACACGACTTCTGGCTCTTTCCCAAAGTCAAAATAATTCAGTACATTGAGGCAGCCATGATGGCACAACCAAAGATACTCACGAAGGAGGACTTCCAGAACTTTCAGAAAGTGGCAAGAACAATGGGGTAAGTGTGTTCGAAGCAAAGGGGGAGTATTTTGAGGGAGATTAATGGCAATGTGTCTTTTACTGTAATATGTTTTTTAAATTTAAACATTTACTTTATTGTTCGATCACACCTCGTAGGAGAGTTCAATAGCCCTTCTAAAGAAATTACTGATAAAGGCAACAGGAGAGAAAATAGGTCCTCGGTTAACTGAATGACTCGATGAGCTAGGAAGATGAACTCTGTCTTATATTAGATTGCCTTATAAAGTTGGGTCTTACTATGAAATATACAAAATTAAAAAGAACCAAAGGAAGTCCTTGCTTCTCAGACTCTGACCATTTGATACAGAGACAACGACTCCCAGTTGTTCCCCCTTAGAATCATAGTCAAGGCACGCAACCGTGACAGTCTATTGATGATGTCATCCTGGTCTGCACATCTTAAGCTCTTGTCTGGTTGGCCAGGGCAGCAGTGTTCCCCTTTATGTTCATCCCCCACCCCTGCACATGAACAGTAGCTTTTTCCAGTGAGGCTGGATAAGCTGGTGAACAGTAGTAGTCTTCTTTTCAGCCACACGGACATTATACACAACCTGGATATATGGAGTTAGAGCTGCCAACACTTCAACCTAACTCAGGTTAGCAGCCAAACACAAGCTCATGAAGTGGTTACACAACAAGGAGTTGGTATTTGTTATGAACAATGTCAGAGCTGCAGGGACCCACACCAATGTGTATACAGCTAGACAAGCAGTGGAATAAAGTTGGGTGAGGGTCTGCTATTGTTTGATGTATTTGAAAGCCATCCATTGTATTAGGTATTATTTGTTTATTACAAGGACCTAGTTTATAATAGACTCTCCTAAGTGGACTCCTTTGATCACAAACCCAAGTAGGCAGACATTTCAGTATCATAATAGTGGGCAGAACCATGGACTATAGAGCCAAAAGACTTAATTTCAAACTCCAGTTCTGCCATGAATTATGTTTGTGGACAAGCCATTTAACCACTTCATTCCCTGAACATTTGGGATATTTATGCTTTGCTCACACCCATGACCATAGGCTGTACCAATACTCCCAGCCAAATAGTTTGCAAATTCATGGTCAAGAAAGAGTAGAGGTCATTGGGGGAGGGGAGTTGTCACCTCGAGGGGTAAAAAGTATAACTATTGCACTGTGTTGTACAGTTGAAACTAATTCTAAAAAATGTGTATTTCACAATAAAAATTTTTAAAAAACAGAGTAGAGGTCAATCAGTATAATGATGGGCAAAAGGTATTGTCTTTATTTAGGAAGGGAGGCACCATGATTTATCAAACACTTTGCTTTCTATCTATGCCTAGCCATTCACTGAAATCCTTCCTTTTACTTTCCAGAAAGAAAATAATCATGCAGGAAAAAAATTTTTAGCAAACCTAGCCTGGGTAACTATCTGTTCTTCCTATCCCACACATCAAATCTCCACTCCCACTGTCACCTGTCTATTTCAGCTGCCCTCAGCTGTCACATGGACTAGTGAAACAGGTTCCTAACTGGTCTTACAAACCTAGCCCCCACCTTTCTCCTCTCTAGTCCTCCAACCCTGCCTCCAGGTGACAACAATTCCTGTTGAGTTGCTTTAATTATAGCACTACCTCCCTCAAAAATCTCCCACAGCTTCTCATGCATATCAAGTAAAGTCCAAACTCCTTAACCCTGACCTCCAAGATCTGATTCCAGCCTGCTTTTCTGGCTGAAATTTCCCATTACTGCTGTAGGCATACGTTATGCTCCAGTCATGCTACATGCCTTCTCACCCCTGTGCTTTTGCTCATGACATTATCTGCAATATCTTTCTCTCTATCTTTGCCCAGCAAACTCCTACTCATTCTCCTAAGACCAAACTCAGATGGTGTTTCTCCTTTGTGAGGTCATCACATTTGTTCCTCCTCATCCCTCATCAGAAGTGTTTATTTCTGTAGCACTTCAACCATGGCAATAACATGCTACAGACACACTAGTCTTATTCTTTCATTACTCTGTAAGCTCTGGGGTACAGGGACAATGTCTCTTTCAGTCTTGCCTCATCCCCAGCATCATGCACACAGTGGGTACTTAATGAAACCTCACTAAGTTAATGTCAAATGAAGGAAGAGAGAAAGGCAGTGTGATGTAATAGAGTATGGGATTTGAAGTCAGAAGGCAGGTAGTAAAACTCAGCTCTGTCACTGAGTGGTATAGCCAGTCTGAGTCCAATTCTGCATCTGTCAAATGGGTTTGTTTCCCACCCTATGGACCTTACAGAGCAGGAGATAGGAGGAAGTGGAGTGTTGGCATTGAACAGTTTTGGAAGCCTTCGTTGGTTCAGAGACAGTCTCTAAAAGTTCCTTATTAACTTCCTGATGAGAAGCAATTTTATCTGAAAGTTCAGACACAGTCTTTAAAAACTTCTTATTAACGTCTTGTAAAGGAGGAAGTTTATCTGTGCTCCTTTTAAAGACTTCTATTTTTTAAAAATATTTTTATTAGATAATTGGGGAAGCGGAACAGTGTTGGGGAATTGGGGAAGGGGAACAGCCAAGTTGTTTTCCTTCAGTCTTAGTTGTGGAGGGTGCAGCTAGCTCAGCTCCATGTCCGGTTGCCATCAGGCTGCCCATCGGCAGCTCACCGCTGCTCAGCTCAAGGTGTTGTGTTCAATCACAGTTGCGGGTGGGTGTAGCCCACAATCCCATGGGGGAGTCGAACCGGAAACCTTGTTGGTAGGAGCACGTACTCTCATCAGTGGAGCCATCCTGCCACCTGTTGGCAGCTCAGCTCAGGCTCAGCTCACTGTCCCATGTGGGAATCGAACCAGCAGCCGTGTTGCTCAGAGCTCACACTCTTAACCAACTGAGCCGCTCGACTGGCCCTACAAATTCTATTTTTCCAATCAAGGTAAGTATTCTATTCATTCAGTCCAATTTTAGAGCCTGCTTTTTCCAATTGAGCATACAAAACAATTCATTTAGAGGCATTAAAACAGCCCCATTTCAGCCATTTTAAGCTGACATCAGTTTTAGTTAAATCTCCCCATTTCTACAGACACTTAGAAGTTGAGGCTCCATACATATTTTATATAAAACTTGCTGGAGTATTAAACAAAGGCTGACTGTTGTGGGGCTTGTTGGCCTCGGAGGCACAATTTTCCATTTAAGATTTTTTTGAGCCAATTTTAAAAAGCTGAAATTAAAAACAACCACTTAAGAACATCTCAAATAAAGTCAGGAACTGCTACCTGAAACAAGTGGTTTTGGGATTCCAAGAAAAGGCTCACCTAAGTTCACTTGATGCAAATTGGGGAGCTGGTGGCACACAGTGGGCCTCTGTTTATACTTAGCACCTGGTCCACATCTGTGGGGTGGTCCTGGATGGGCTTCTTCAGAATCCTGCCAACTATATCAAGTAGATGTCCATGTAAGAAATGCCAAAACCTGTATATAAGAGTTTATTTGAGCCAAACTGAGGACATATGCCAGGGAGCATGATCTCAAATGCTCCAGAGAATAACAGTTTCCCGTTTCTTTTATGCATTTGAGATTAAGGGGGGAATGTAAGGAAGATTACATGAAGGTGGGAGAAACCAAGGCGGGGATCAGATTACAGGGTAGTTAAGATTATGTGCTCTTGGGCCTGCCCAGTGGCTCAGTTGGTTAAGAGTTAGGTTAAGAGCATGAGCTTTGAGCAACAGCGCCACCGGTTCGATTCCCACATGGACCAGTGACACTGCACCCAAGCTGAGCTGCCGCTGAGCTGCCAACAGGTGGCAGGATGGCTCAGCTGGTGAGAGCATGTGCTCCTAACAAGACAGCCTGTTTGATGGTGGGCTACGTCCGCTCACAACTAAGACTGAACTCGGCACCTTGAGCTGAGCTAATGCCCAGATGGCTCAGTGGATAGTGTGCGCTCTTAACAACAAGGCTGCCAGTTCGACTCCCACATGGGATGGTGGCTATGCCCACCTGCAACTAAGATTGAACACAGCACCTTGAGCTTAGAGGCCACCAGCTGCCGACGGGAAACCAGATGGTGACTGGTGCCCCCCACAATCCACAACTAAGACTGAAGAACATCAACTTGGCTGGTCCCCTTCCCCAATTCCCCAACAGTGTTCCCCTCCCCCAATTCCCTAACACTGTTCCCCTCCCCAAATTCCCCAATTTAAAAAAAAGTGTATGTGCTCTCTTGAGGGTGGTCAAATTTTAGAAGGCAGGGTCTGAAAGAGGACATTTCTAAGATGCATTAACACACAGCAAAAAATGGGCAGAGCTTGCTTCAGGCTAAGAAAAGCCTTTTACTTAAGAAGTTATATGCCTGGGGCGTGACCCACCATGACCTGCCCAGTTAAGAATTTATGATCAGATCACCCTGTGAGGTTACTTTGTATAGAACCCCTTTTTCCTCCACAATCTTAAACAGAAATCAATCCCCAAGGGTACCCTATATTTGGATGTGACTTTTAGACTCAAGCTAACCTTACTGCTTCCTATTCCCACTTGTTGAAAAGCCTGAAGAACATAGTATGCAAAGGATCTCCAACTTTGGAAAATTCACATCATGTGAAACTGGGGTGCTATGTTAAAAACAAATGTATGATAACTAAAAAGAAAACAAAAAGAAAGAGACAGAAAAAAATATCTTACACGTGGTATTGTGATATAAGGAGAAAAGTGGCTGGCTGATTCAAGCCGGCTGGCAACCTCTTGTCACCTTGATCAGGCCTTGAGAGATACTAACAGTTTTTAATTCCCCAACTCTCATTTTTCAGTTTCTATTCTCACTAGGTGAAATCTTCTCTCAGGCTATTACCTTAGTTTAACTTGATAATGTTCATCAGATTATACTGGATCTTGCTATATTTATGAGGTCTGACAATTACGTTCACAAACTAATCCTAGAAAAAGTGCTACATAACTCATTGCTGAATATCACTATGATCACCTTTGAAGTACTCCCCTTGGGAAGCTATGCACTGACACTAGCACCTAGTCCACACTTCAAAGCAATTTTGGAACTCTTTTTCTGGAATGGCCATCAGAGCTGTCATCATATTACCCTTGATGTCCTGAATGCCATAAAAATGTCTTCCTTTCAATATTTCCTTTATCTTCCGGTAAAGAAAGAAGTCATTGGGGGCCAGATCAGGTGAGTAGGGAGGGTGTTCCAATACAGTGATTTATTTACTGATTAAAAACTTCCTCACAGACAGTGCTGTGTGAGCTGGTGCATCGTCATGATGTAAAAGAGCCATGAATTGTTGGTGAAAAGTTCAGGTCATTTTCGTCTAAATTTTTCACGCAGCCTTTTGAACACTTTCAAATAGTAAACCTGGTTAAGTGTTTGTCCAGTTGGTACAAATTCATAATGAATAATCCCTCTGATATCAAAAAAGGTTAGCAACATTGATTTGACTCTTGATTTGGACTGATGGAACCTTTTTTGGTCTGACTTCCATTGTGCACATTGACGCTTTGTTTTAAGGGCGGGTTGCTACACCCATGTTTTATCACCAGTGATAACACAGCCCAAAACATTGTGTTGCCTCTCCAGAAGGTCTTGGCAAACTTCGACACTCCTTTGCTTTTGTTCATCGGTGAGTTCCTTCTGGACCATTTTTGCACACACCTTTCTCATGCCAAGATTTTCAGTTAATAGTTTCTTAACTGTTTCTCTATTGATGTTCACTTGGTCTGCTATGCTTCTCACAGCCAACCAACCATTTTGACGCACAGTTTGACAATTTTTTGCAATGTTTTCATCAGTTCTGCTTGTTACTGGCTGCCCTGACCTCTCTTTGTCGGTGACGCATTCTCTCCTCTCAGAAAATCATTTAATCCATTTGTGCACTGTCATTTTTTCATGGCATTATCCTCATAAACTTGGACTAACATGGCCCTGATTTCACTTCCACTCTTGCCAAGTTTAACAAGAAATTTAATGTTTCATCCTTGCTCTAATTCAAGCTCAGACATTCTTTTTTTCTTTTTTCTTTTTTTAGCTGAGCCATCCTGTCACCTGATCCACTTGGCCCGCCTCAAGCTCAGACATTCTTGCAACGGCACAGAAAAAATTCACACAACAACACTAATGAACGCCACTCAGCAAGACACCACCACACGTCGACAAGAACACAGCTGTGAGACACTGATATACCAAGGTTTTGAAACCTTACCGAGCTGTTTGTACAGTACTGCCAGTGTAAGTGCACAGTGGCAAGTTCTTGAACTTAACTGTCAGAGCTCATATACCAATGTTGGTTGATTTTTGCTTTCTCAATTTATCTTTTATTCTTTAACTTTCTGAAATTTTGTAAATTACAAAAGTAGTACAGACCTGTTGTGCCAAGACAAACAGTACAGATGCATATTAAAGAAAGTTAAGTCCCCCTGCCCATGTTCTGAGGTAACCAATATTAAGAGCTTGGTGTGCGTGTGTACATCCTTCCTCAATTTTTTTTCATACTCAGACAAATAAATACTCATTTATATGATTTTTTTCTTGTTCTTTCTTTCTTCCTTCCTTCCTCCTTCCCTCCCTGCCTTTCTTTTAAATAAAAATGAGATAATCCCTTTGGAAGGATATCTAAAAAATGATAATGAGGTTATCTCTAGGAAAGGAAACTAGGAGACTTGGGAACAAAGGTAGAAGGGGGATTGACTTTTGACTATGTGCCCTTTTGTACTGTTTGCTTCCCCTCCCCTTTTCTTTTTAGCATGGGTATGTATTATCAATTAAAAAAATATCTCCTCCATTATTGATTTTCACTGAAGCAGTCCTATTAGGTGCGGTATTTTCTGTGACATGGCCTTGCTATTGGGGAGCTGTTGGTTTGGAAATGTTGACCAACTCTTGGTGAAGTTCTGAATGAGACAAAATATAATATGGTTTTTTTTTTTTTTTT
>NW_017731858.1:987293-992811 GCF_001890085.2 Hipposideros armiger | reverse complement strand
AAAAAAAAAAAAAAGAGTTGGTCCAGGTGATGATATGATAAACTTCTGATACCTATCTGAAGACTTAGACTCATTGCATTTTAATCACTCTACCGCTATGCTTTTTGCATCTTATGTACAGTAAATTTACCTTGTAATCTTTGGTTTAGAGTTCTAAGAGTTTTAACACATGTATAGATCTGTGTGACTATCACCATCACAATCAGGGTACAGAACTGCTCTATAAGACCCCAAAATTCTCATGTACTGCCCCTTTTTAGTCAAGGCCTCCCTCACCCCAGCTCTGGGCAACCACTGATCTGTTCTCTGTCCCTATAGTTTTGTCTTTTGAAGATGTCATATAAATGGAAGCATACAGCATGTAATCTTTTGAGACTGGATTCTTTCACTCAGTATAATGCCTTTGAGATTCATCCATGTTGTGGTCATCAATAGTTTCTTCCAGGGGTTACATAGTAGAAATGGTGGCGTGAAGAGAGCCTCTTGAAATCTCCCTTGGAATTTACAACAAATTGAACAGCTATAATTCCACAAAGGACTCCCTGTGTAGCAGACAGGTAAGACTAAGAGACATGCAACTGAAATCATCTAAATGTGGGCAAATTGGGTAAGTGGGGGAGGAGAGAAGGGAAAAGGGAGGAGAGAAGGGAGAAGTGCGGAGATGCGGGCCACATGGGGCCGCAGGATGACGCAGACCGGAGCTTGGAGCTCGGAGTTCCCTGCAGTCCGGAGCTAAGGGAGAAATGCTTAGTCTAAGAGTTGTTTTTTAGCTCAAAAGGAGCAAAACAGTTCCAAGGACTCTGGCTTCACACACACTGTTTTCAGTGGCAAGCATCTAGCCTCCCTCGGTTGACCACCGAGCTTTTGCTCAAGGCAGCACCCTTACAATCTTAGTTTTAGGGGCCTATATGGGGAAGTCCCTAATGTGTCCCTACATCTCCCCCCTTTATATTTTGAGAGGGAGAGAAAGCTCCGACAGAGAGGATTGTTCTTTAGCATGGGGCATATCAAAGGGGAGTGAAAAATTGGGTTTGGGCATAGTAGTATCCAGGTGTGGGGGCTGCTGCAGTGTGACGAGAAATGCTTCTGCAGTGAAAAGCCTTCGCATTAATTTGACGATGAGGCAGAGTCCTATGAAAACACAAAGAAGGAGAATGAGAAGCCCCCCAAATATTGTCAATAAACGCGGGCCTATGCCGCGGAACCAATTTGAAGGATTAAGTCAATTGAGGGCCGAGTAAAGATCATTTATGGTAGTATTTTTTGTTTTTTGTTGTAGTCTTTTTAATTGACTTTGTAGTCGGGTCTGGAGGTCAGAAATATCATGCTGTACAGGATTTTTAAAGATGCCAGCAAGGTGTTTTTGGACCTCGTCCCATGATTGATTGTTACTGAGAGAAATGGGAGTCACACACATGATGTGAAAACCAGCTTTGCAGGTCAATTCCTGATGAGCCCAGAGGGCCTCTTTGCGCTCTCTCAGAAAGGTAACAGCTGCCTTGAGGGCATAGAGGTGTTGTAATATTTTTTGGTCAATAACTGTTTGGAACTGGAGTTCAGTAGTAATATTTTGATGGTAAAAATTATTTGAGCGGCTGTTTGAATAGATTTGGATAGGGCCACAGCCGCTGTGGCCACACTTGTAGCCTCAGCTGTCTGTAAGCGGGAGGAGGAGGAGGAAGAATCAACTTACCTTGGAGTTGCAGGTGACACAGGAAAACATGGCTAAAAAGAACTAAAATGTTGTTCTGCTGCAGTGAAGGGAGAATCTTTGGTTAGTTTTAAAAAATTTATAGTGCAGATAGCTTTGGCTAGTACTAAGGCGGGGGGTAGATTCCTTCTATTTGTTTTTGGTATTTTTTCTGGGGCTTTTTTTGGGGTGCCCTGAGGTGGCTGTAGCCCTGGGTTGATTATACCTGAGGCTAAAAGTCTGGCTTTGTCTTTGGTCTTATCCTCTGGTCTCATTGTTTCTTTATTTTTTGTTTTTTTGTCTTGGTTGTTAAAGATATTTAGACAAATTCCTGGCCTTTTTAATTATCTAAGCAGTGGGCTAGGACCATTGTGACCCTGTTAGGTTGAGGAGAATAAGCTTTTTTTACGTTGGCCTATACTCTGATGTTGAGGAGGACACATGAACTTTAGTAGTCCTAAAATATAGGAGTTTATATAACTATTAGCAAAACTTAATTGTTACTGTTGTGTAGATTTTAGCTTTTTTCAGTAAGTAGGGACCTGATTGGGATAATATAAAACATAGAAATTATTATACTAACATATATAATCTTAGTTTGTTTGGTAAAGAACTTTATAATATTAATAGTAGACTAATAGTCTAAAAAATGTTTTTTGCTTAATAGAGACAGAGAGAAAACACTCAGCTCTACCAGTTTACTTTTGATATTTAAATGTATTTGATGGATTGTATTTAGCTTAACTATACATAAAACTCTCTTAAGGCTTTTGATAAAACTTTTATGACTTTTTTAGTCCCTCTAGTTTGTCCCTTTTTACTCATTTAGAAATAACCACCTTTAGAACAAACTATTTTTTATAGTTTCTTTAAAAATGTATTTAGGGCCGGCCGAGTGGCGTGATGATTAAGAACTGGCTTGGGACACCAGAGGGCCCCGGTTCGGATCCCACATATGAGGGCCAGTGACACTGCCCTCCACAGCTAACATGCTGAACAACAGCTCAACCTGGAGCTGGGCTGCCATGAGTTGCCGTCGATGGTGTAGGCCGCAGCCCCTGTGGCAGTGGGTTGCCATAATCTACTGTGTGTGGCTGGCAGCCAGCGTGAGTGGCCGGCAGCCAGTGTGAGGTGCCAAAAGCCACTGTGAGAAGCCGTCCAGAGGCTGGCAACTGATCTGCCTCAGCCGGGAAGAATGCAATGATAATACCAACATGGGCCAGTGAAGCAATGTCTTCCACAACTAGACTGAAGAACAAAAGGACAGCAACTTGTCTGTTCCCCTTCCCTGATTCCCCAATGCTGTTCCCTTCCCCCAATTCCCCAATTAAAAAAAATTATACAGGGGCAGGCCGAGTGGCTCAGTTGTTTAAGAGCGCAAGCTCTGAGCAACAGCATCGCTGGTTCGAATCTCACAAGGGTCAGTGAGCTGCCCCTGAGCTGAGCAGCTGCTGAGCTGCCAACAGGTGGCAGGATGGCTCAGCTGGTGAAAGCATGTGCTCCTAATAAGGTTGCCAGTTCAACTCCCGCATTGGATGGGGGGCTGTGCCCCCCCTTCTGCAACTACGATTGAACACGGCACCTTGAGCTGAGCAGCCGCGAACTGCCTACAGGCGGCCAGATGGCGGCTGGACTTGGAGCTGAGCTAGCTNCGGCTGCTCAGCTCGGGCTGACTCGAACCACTGTTGCTCAGAGCTCAAACTCTTGAGCGAGCTCTTAACCAACTGAGCCACTCAGCCGGCCCCTTATAATATGGTTTTTATTTACATGGTACTTTCATTCCTGGACAATTCTATGTACATATACACTGCGCAAAAATATTTTATCTTTATGAGTAAAGTACAGCTAAGTTCTCAACTCTGATAATTATAAACAGCCTTTCCACCTATATAGATGTCCGGTGGGATCTGGAAAGCCATGATGAATGCAAGACAGTCTTGTGGTCTTGTGCATTACAGATGTGCAGCATCTGTGGCCCTTGCCCATTAAATGCCAGTAGAGTGCTCCAATCATTGCAGGACCCACCATTTCCAAAATACTCCCCAGAAGGCAGTGACATTCCTTTGAGGACCTCTGCTCTAGCTGCTCCCTCTACTTGGAAAGTTTTTTCCTCAGATGTTTGCAGAGCTGGTTCCTTCTTGTTATTCAGAGCTCAGCTTGAATGTTATCTCTTCTCAGAGGGCTGGACCGACCACCCAATCAAGAGTCATGCCATTTACTCTACCACTTTGCCCCATTTCAATTCTCTGTATTGCATTTACCTCTATCTGCTATCTTTCTTTTCTCAGTTGATTGTCTGTTTCCACCTACCAGAACGTAAGATCCATGAAGTAAGGAATCCTGTCTCTTGTTTACAGCTGTGTCCCCTTGTGCCTGAAACACTGGCTCGCACACAGTTAGTGCTTGGTAATGAATAGTTAGATGAATGAAGGAAGGGTGGAAGGAAGGAAAGAATGAAATCTCCTTTTCAGTTCTACAAATTGGAAAAGATTAGCAGAGTATAATGTCTCATGAAATTATTTACTTAGGTCATAGATGATAAATAACAAAAGATTAACTAAATTTACAAGATTGATGGACTCATAAATTCACAGTGGATAATATAATATCAATCTTGTCAGAAATTGGATATTTGCAATTTTAAGTTTTCAGCCACATCTGTAATTCTAAAGTGAACTGTGATATTTGACCAAAGCTTTGTTCCCAATTATCATTTTCACCATGTCTTTAGCAGCAGTTTTGGCAAGTATGTCAACAATTACTTCAGCAGCTCTAAACTTTATAGTTAAATATAACACTATAAATGTGGTTTCCATAGCTTTTGCATTTTTATCTTTGTGGCATACTGTATTTTACTTCAGGCAATGCTTGAATGTCTTTCCATCCTGCTTCAAAAAAAATTTTTTTAAAGATTTTATTGGGAAATTAGAGAAGGGGAACAGTGTTGGGGAATGGGGGAAAGGAACAACCAAGTTGTTGTCCTTCAATCTTAGTTGTGGAGGGCGCAGCTTGCTCAGCTCCAAGTTCTGTCGCCATCCAGCTGCCCGTTGTCAGCTTGCAACTGCTCAGCTCAAGGTGTTCAATCTCAGTTGTGGGTGGGCGTAGTTCACCATCCCATGCGGGAGTCAAACCAGAAACCTTGTTGCTAAGAGCACATGCTGTAACCAATGAGCCATCCGGCTGCCTGTCAGCAGCTCAGGGAAGCTCAGCTCAAGGTGCCCTGTTCAATCTTAGTTGCAGGGAGGCATAGCCCACCATCCCATGCAGGAGTTGAACTGGCAACCTTGTTAGGAGCACGTGCTCTCACCAGCTGAGCCATCCTCCCACCTGTTGGCAGCTCAGCAGCAGCTCCGCTTGGGCACAGCTCACTGGCCCATGTGGGAATCGAACTGGTGACCCTGTTGCTCAGAGCTCTCGCTCTTAACCAATTGAGCCACTTGGCTGGCCCCCACTTCAAAATTTTTGATGATGTTTGAAGCAAGAAGATTTCATGCCACAATGTGTCAGTCTTTTCACTCGTTCATTCATTCATTCACTGATTTATTCATTTCACAAATGTTCATTGAATACTTATTCTATATCAGAACATATGTCACTTAATGGAATTTAACTTGCTCCCATAACCAGGCCATGGTAATCTATATTTCAAAGATTTTTTCATGGTAGTCACATAATACTTTTAGTTTCTTTGCCATTGATATTTTTACAACACTAAGAGTTGGTCCAGGGCCGGCCAAATGGCTCAGTTGGTTAAGAGCTCGCTCAAGAGTTTGAGCTCTGAGCAACAGCGGTTCGAGGCCAGCCCGAGCTGAGCAGCCGCTAAGCTGC
>NW_017731858.1:979701-983858 GCF_001890085.2 Hipposideros armiger | reverse complement strand
GCTCTCCACAACTAAGATTGAAGATCAATAAATTGGCCGTTTCCCTTCCCCAATTCCCCAACACTGTTCCCCTTTCCCAATTCCCCAATAAAATTTTAAAAAAATGTATATATACATCACGACCAAGTGGGGTTCACTCTAGGGGCACAAGGATGGTTAAACTATGCAAATTGATCATAAACATATGCAAATTGAACATAAACAAAATAAAGGACAAAAACCATATGATTATATCAATAGATGCAGGAGAAGTGTTTGACAAGACACAACATCCATTTATGATTAAAACATGTAATAAAATGGGTATAGAAGGAAAATACCTCAACATAATAAAGGCCATATATGACAAACTCTCAGCTAATATAATTAATCGTGAAAAACTGAAGCCTTTTGCTCTACATTCAGGAACATGACAGGGCTGTCCCTTATCACCTCTGCTTTCCAACATAGACTGCAAGTGCTAGCCAGAGTAATCAGGCAAGAGAAAGGATTAAAAGGCATCCAAATAGGGAACAAAGAATTTAAATTGTCACTTCTTGCAGATGACATGATTCTATATATAAAAAACCCTAAAGACTGCACCACAAAGCTATTAGAAACAATAAACAAATACAGTAAAGTTGCAGGATACAAAATCAATGTATAAAAGTCCATTGCATTTCTATATATTAACAACGAAACCTCAGAAAAAGAAATAAAAAAAATCATTTTGCAATTGTAACAAAGAGAATAAAATACCTACGAATAAACTTAATCAAGGATGTGAAAGACCTATATGCTGAAAACTAGAAGACATTTATTTCTTTGTTTATTTATTTATTTATTTTATTATTTTTTAAAAAGATTTTATTGGGGAATTGGGAGAGGGAACAGCATTGGGGAATCAGGGGAAGGGGAACAGACAAGTTGCTGTCCTTTTGTTCTTCAGTCTAGTTGTGGAGGACGTTGCTTCACTGGCCCATATTGGTATTATCATAGCGCTCTTTCTGAGTGAGGCAGTAGGTCGCTGGCCATTTGATGGCCACTCACGGCGGCTCACGGCAGCTCATGAAGGTTCACGCCCGCTGCTGGCCAGCCCCACTGCAGCCTACACCATCACCGGCGACTCTTGGCAGCCCAGCTCCAGGTCGAGCTGTTGTTCACCATCTTAGCTGTAGAGGACGCAGCATCACTGGCCCTCATATGTGGGATTCGAACTGGGGCCCTGCTGCTCAGAGCTGGTGGTCCCAAGCCAACTCTTAACTAACGTGCCATTCGGCTGGCCCAAGACATTTATTTTTAAAAGAAATTGAAAAAAACACAAAGAAATGGAAATACATTCCATCTTCGTGGATTGGAAGAAACAACATAGTTAAAATGGACGTATTACCCAAAGCAATAAACAGATTTAATGCAAACCCCATCAAAATCCCAATAGCATTTTTTCAAGAAATAGAACAAAACATCATCAGATTTGTATGCAATCACAAAAGACCTCGAATAGCCAAAGTCATCCTAAGAAAAAAGAACAATGCTGGAGGTATCATACTCCCTGACTTCAACTTTACTACAGGGCAACAATAATCAAAACAGAGGGGGTAGATGAGGGTAAAAGGGATGAAATATATGGTGATGGAAGGAGAACTGACTCTGGGTAGTGAACACACAATGTGATATATAGATGATGTATTACAGAATTGTACACCTGAAACCTATGTAATTTTACTAACAATTGTCACCCCAATAAACTTTAGTTAAAACATAATAATTGCAGTCTGGTTGCTGGTGTCTGCAGGGCTGACTCATTTTCTTGCAAGTTAGTGTTCTGCTGGCTAGCTAGATTAACAAGGTATGCATGTAGCCTTGAGAAAGCAGAGCAATTAAATCGGGCATTGAGGGAGAGAAACAAAGAGAATGCATCTGAATAGCAAACTATGAGGTGAATCAAACTATAGGCTTACTAAATTATTGATTTCTTAAGTTTCATCTTTACAGTTTTAAGCTGTTTATTAAAAAGCAAAACTCAGAAATAACCTTTGACTCTGCCTCCTCTCCTGCCCAAGAGATTCAGACAGAAAAACCTGCTTCAGGAAGGGAATTTTAAGATGTTGCCTCAGCTGATTTGAATTGAGTACGGTAAATAGGAGGGCTTTAGGCAGGGCCTGTTACCTAGATACCCCGTGTCCCACTGTTTCTGATTTGCCCAGCAAGAACTTTCTTGCCATGTATGTTCTCCTCTTCTTCAACTACCTATAAATCACTCATTCTTACTTCTGAAGTCTAATACCCCATCCGTCCTTTTCCCTTTTATCCAAAATTGTCATGTTTACCCAAGGTTGCCTCACTGTCTTTGGAATTTTTATGCTTATGTTAATTCCCCATGCTTATGTATTAAAACTACTGTCTGTGTCTATGAGTTTCTGTTTCTTCATTTGTTTGTAGTGCCATTTGTGACAACATGGATGGATCTTGTGATTATTGTGCCAAGCGAAATAAGTCAGACAGAAAAAGTTGAGAACCATGTGATTTCACTGATATGTGGTATATAAAACTGAAAATAACAAAGGAACAGGCTGCGATTCTTGACTGCGATTCTCTGTCAGATGACATATGAATCGCTCAGAAGATTTGGTTTGAGATAGCCATCACAGAACAAACCTGACCCCAGTAGATGTTCTCCCCGATGAGGCACATGACTAACGCCCACTTTCCTTTGTTCTGCATCTTCTTGTATACCTATAAAACCTTCTGACCTGTCTAGGAACCAGGAGGTGACCTTTGGACAGGAGTCCACCATCCTCCTGGAATGCTGCCATTCTGAATAAACTTGCTTTTCTTTCCACCAACTTTGTCTCTCGATTTTTAACTTTTTCAAGTGGCAGGCAGCCTGGACCTTAGCATGGTAACAAAACCAATATCCCAAAAGGCAACTTCAGGGTGGCAAAACTTTGCTTCCATTCAGAGGCATCTGGATATGATAATCTGAAGTTCAGGGAAGAATTCCAGGCTGGAGATACACATTTGAAAGTCATCAGGACACAGGTGATATTTAAAGATGCAAGACTAGATGAGATCACCATGTAAATCAGTTTCAATAGAGAAGAGGCTCAAGGACTGATCCTGGAACACTCCAATATTTAGAGGTTGTGGAGATGAGGAACAAGCAGCAAAAGAAACAGGACTGACCAAGCATCAGCCGCTTGAACGAGCTCACTGCAGAGTACACTGATTAAGCTGAATTTCTGGATCCACAAAACTAAGCAATAGGTAACAATGACCCCACCCAAGGTACTGGTGTCCTGGGAAGTCTGGATAAGTAGTCAGTCAGCCTTACCTTTGACATATTTTAAATGCAATGAACCTCATGCAAATTATATGCAAAATAGTAGCAGCATGGTCATATTATAGTAAATATGGCTAGTCTCTACGTTGGGGATGTTAAACATCAAACCCATACATGCCACACTTGCAGGAGGAGCTCAGCCCTGTAACCCCAACCAGGCCCTCTAGCCCAGTCTTGGAGAACACACAGAAGAGACATCAAACACCATTCCCATGGCCCCATTAGCAAAGGGCTCAATGACTCATTGCAGCCAGCTGCTGCTACCTTCATTGCTGCTGCCAATACCAGCTAACCTATTGTAGAAGTAAAGGAACACTTTACATTACAACACCTGAACCTTACTAGCAGGTTACAATAAGGATGAGGGTTAAGTTAGGGTTAGGGTTAGGGTTAGGTTAAGGCTAGAACTCCCAGTCCATGATGAGCTAAGTCTATTCAGTTCCTCTGCCCATTTTTAAATTGGATTTTGTTGTTGTTGTTGTTGTTGTTGAGTTGTATGAGTTCCTTATGTATTTTGCATATTAGCCCCTTATCAGAGACGTTGTTTGTAAAAATCTTCTCCCATTCGGTTGATTGCCTCTTTACTTTGTTGATGGTTTATTTCACTGTACTTTTAGTATTTCACTGTAGCTTTTTAGTATGATATAGTCCCATTCATTTATTTTAGCTTTTACTTCCCTTGACTTTAAAGTTAAATTCATAAAACACTCTTTTTTTAGATTGTTTTTTTTTTAATTGGGGAATTGGGGGGATGTGAACAGCGCTGGGGATTTGGGGAAGGGGAACAGACAAGTTGCTGTCCTTTTGTTCTTCAGTCTAGTTGTGGAGGATGTTG
>NW_017731858.1:978099-979346 GCF_001890085.2 Hipposideros armiger | reverse complement strand
AAAAAAAAAAGATGATCTCTCCAGAGAGGACTTCTATGAATACTCTCTCATAGTGCCCTGTATTTCCTTAACATCACTTTAAGTCTGTTCCTATATATTTATTTGTTTCATGTCTGTCTTCCTCATTGGCACATAAGCTCCATGAGGGGAGGCGCTTGCCTGTTTTATTCCCTACTATATCCCTAGTAAGTGAGGTGTGTTGTGTTTAGTGAATATTTACTGAATGAAGAAATGCATTAAAAATATTTCCAACAATTTTTGTTTTCTATTATTGAATAAAATCATTTTTTTAAGATTTTTATTGGGGAATTGTGGGGATGGGAACAGCGCTGGGGATTTGGGGAAGGGGAACAGACAAGTTGCTGTCCTTTTGTTCTTCAGTCTAGTTGTGGAGGACGTTGCTTCACTGGCCCAAGTTGGTATTATCATTGAGCTCTTCCCAGGTGAGGCAGATAGGTCGCCAGACACTGGATGGCTGCTCACAGCGGCTCTTGGCAGCTCATGCTGGCTGCTGGCCACTCACGGTAGCTTATGGCAGCCCACTGCAGCCCCGCTCCAGGTCGAGCTGTTGTTCACCATCTTAGCTGCAGAGGGCGCAGTGTCACTGGCCCTCATGTGGGATCCGAACCGGGGCCCTGCTGCTCAGAGCTGGCGTTCCAAGCCAATCTCCAGGTTGAGCTGTTGTTCAGCATCTTAGCTGTAGAGGGCAGTGTCACTGGCCCTCATATGTGGGATCCGAACTGGGACCCTCTGGTGTCCCAAGCCAGCCCCTAACCATCGCGCCACTCGGCCGGACCTCCTCTTTATTACTGATAGTATTCCTTGCCCTGAAGCCAAGTTAGTCACTTTTGGTTATTTCTGTCCCTCATTTCCCACAATATCCAGCACATTAGTAAGTTCTGATATCCCATCTGTTCTTTGAACATGCCAAGGTATTTCCACATGCAGTTCCCTCTGCCTGAAATGATCTTCCCCTTGTCTTTACATGGGGATCCTTCTACAACTCTCAACTTAAATGTTACCTTTCCACACTAGACTAATCAGGGTGATCACTTTGTAAGTTACACAAATGTCTAATCACTATGTTATACTCCTGAAACTAATATAATATTACATGTCAAATGTAATTGAAAAAATTTAAAAATTTAAGGAAAAAAAAAAAGATGATCTCTCCAGAGAGGACTTCTATGAATACTCTCTCATAGTGCCCTGTATTTCCTTAACATCACTTTAAGTCTGTTCCTATA
>NW_017731858.1:971010-978085 GCF_001890085.2 Hipposideros armiger | reverse complement strand
GGCGACTCATGGCAGCCCAGCTCCAAGTTGAGCTGTTGTTCAGCATCTTAGCTGCAGAAGGCAGTGTCACTGGCCCTCATATGTGGGATCCGAACCGGGGCCCTCTGGCATCCCAAACCAGTTCTTAACCATCGTGCCACTCAGCCGGCCCCAATAAAATCATTTTTTAAAAATTGTGGATTAGGGAAGTAAAGAAGTGCCCTTAAGGACATTAAGTTACATTAATATGGTGAACAAAGTCAATGCTTCCCAACTGCATTAGTAACATTAGTATTAATTAGTATCACTTACACAGCAGCAGTGAGAAAGTACCATAGACCGAGTACAGACATTTATTGTCTCACAGTCCTGTGGATGGAAGTCTGAGACCAAGATGTAAGCAGGGTTGGTTTCTTCTAAGGGCTATGACAGAAAATCTTTTCCATGCTTCTCTTCTAGCTCCTGGTGGTTTGCTGGCAATCTTTGGTATTCCTTGGTTTGTAGATGCATTGCTCCAATCTCTGCCTTCATCCTCACATGGTGTTCCTGTGTCTCTGTCTCTGTGTCCAAATGACCCCCTTTTAAAGGACATCAGTTATATTGGATTAGGGTCCACCCCAATGACTTCATTTTAATGTGTTTACTTCCATAAAAGCCTTATTTCCAAATAAGTTCACATTCTGAGGTACTGCGGGTTAGAACTTCAACATATCTCTTTGGGGGGTACAATTCAACCCTTTTGAGGAGAGGGATAAAAATCATAGAATATCTACTTATATTTTTAAACCAAGAAGTAAGATATTAATATTGAACATAAGGATTGACATCGCAAACATGCTCACTTAGTCTTATGTCTGACAGTGTCAGAAATAAGATGCAGGGTATCCTGACAGAGGAGTGGGAGTTCCACAGCAGAGTGGGTTTGACGGTGCTACCATCCTCACTCTTTCACTTGTAGTATATTGTAAGGTTTTGCCATCTGCTATGCCAAGTTAAGTGGATTCATGGATAATATGGTCTTGTGTTAATTAAAATAACCCTTACAAAATGTAAAAGTGGATTTAAAAGATCCTGTAAAAACAAACAAATAAATGCTAAATCTCCTCACAAACTCAGCTATAGAATAAAAGTAATACTGCAAGCACAAATGAATATCAAAAAAGGAAAAAGTAAGGTAAACAGAAAGCACAAATTAATGTGGCAGAAAGAGATCCAATAAACTATCAATGACAATGATAAACAGATGAAACATAAAAGTTACACAACATATATTGACAAATTGTACTTTTAAAAATCTAGCTATATGCTGTTTTTTAGAGATATACCTAAAATGTAAGGTAAGGACACAGAAAGTTTTAAAGTAAAAAGACAGAAAAAATATGTCTAGGAAATGGAACCAAAAGAAAACTAGTGCCACAATGTTAATATCAGACAAGATAAACTTTAAGGTAGAAAACATAATAGGCATAATAGGGTCACTACATCATAATAAAAAATTCATCAAGAAGGTATAACAATTCTAAACCTGTATGTATCTAACTATATTGGGTTGTCAGAAAAGCCATGACATATTTTTTTCTGTGTTTTTTGTTGCAAAAATGCGTCATGACTTTTCCAGCAACCCAATATTATCATGAAAAAGCAAATATAGACAAAATTACAAGGAGAAAAGGATAAATACACACCAATGGGAGAGGTTTTAAATTAAAGTATAGTTGACATAAAATAAGAGAGATTTTAACATACTTCTTTTCATATTTGAGAGATTAAGCAGACAAAAAATTAGCAAACTATAAAAGATTTAAAAGCACCATTAAGAGGCTTTCTCTACTGAGCATGCATAGAGCCTTACATGCATCAATTAGATAACACATATTCTTTTCAAGCACATATATAACAGTTTTAAAATTTGATCATTAACTTGCAAGCTAAATAACAAATACCAAAGAATATTTATCATGGAGTTCATATTCTCTGACCACAATGAAACTATGTTAGAAATAATAAACAAGAGGATAATTTTAAAGCCACATGTACTTGGATATTTCTAATCATATATCACATAGGTCAAAGAAAAAATTGTACTGGAAACTAGAAAATATTTAGAACTGAATGACAGTAAAAATACTAAATATCAGAGCTTGTGAGGGTGCAACTAAGGTGATACTTATAAGGTAAAATATATACCTCTAAATTCTTTTTTTGTGTACCTCTAAATTCTTATATTAAAAAAGGCGAAAGGCTAAAAAGTAGCTCAAGAAGTTAGAAATAAAACAAAAGGAAAGTAGAAGGAAAACATTTCAAAAAAGTAAGAGCAGAAATTAATGAAATAGAACACCAAGCCAAATTAAGAGGAACAACAAAATAAAATGCTCGTTTTTTAATATAAATATAAAGAAGGCAAATATATACACTAGATTCGCCAGGATAGGCTCAATCTCATAAATTTAACTGTTACATTAACATAAAATTATTGTTAGTTTGAGCTCTGAGCAACAGCGGTTCGTGTCAGCCCGAGCTGAGCAGCCGTGAGCTGCCAACAGGTGGCGGGATGGCTCAGCTAAAAAAACAAACAAACAAACAAAAAACATAAAATTATTGTTAAAGTTTGTATTTCTTCTCATGTAATTTTATTCTTTCTAATAAACATTATTGATTAAATAGAGAATTAAGTGTGGCATAGCCTTTGTAAGTTCATCCTTTAAATGCATTCACAAATCAGAAAAAAAAAATACAATGAAAACTTGGTTGCTTGCAAAAGATGAATAAGGGCCGGCCGAGTGGCTCAGTTGGTAAAGAGCTCGCTCAAGAGTTTGAACTCTGAGCAATAGCGGTTCGAGTTCCGGCCCGAGCTGAGCAGCCGCTGAGCTGCCAACAGGTGGCAGGATGGCTCAGCTAAAAAAAAAAAAAAAAAAGAAAGAAAAAGATGAATAAAACAGAGAACTTTGGAAAAAAAGGAGAGAAGGCACAAATAAACAGTAAGAATGACAATAAGGTATAAAGTAACTGATACAATGGACAGGATACTGAAACAATAATAAGGGAACTTTATGAGCATCTTTATGCCAATAAATTTGAAAACAAATGAAATGAATCATTTCATATAAAACTACAATTTACCAAAATTGATTCAAGAAGAAATGGGAAAACTGAGCAGACTTATGATCATTAATGAAATTGAAGCAGGGGTTAAATCTACCAACCCACAGGCAAATACACAATTTACCACACACCTCCTGGATAGTTGGTTGCACAGGTGATTTCCATCAAACATTCAAGGGACAGATAATCTCAATACTATATAAACTATTGCAGTAAATTCCGTCCACCTCATTTTATAAGGCTAGATAACCTTGATGCCCAACCAGGCAAGGCTATTATGATAAATGAAAATTAAAGGCTAACTTCACCTTTGTTTCAGTCTGGTGAGACGCAGCTAAGTCCTGCTCAGACTTCTGACCTATCAAAGCTGTGAGGCAATAAATTTGTGAGGTAATAAGTGTTTAAAGCCACTAAGTGTGTGGTAATTTGTTATACAACAATAGTAAATTAATACAAGTAGCCATAGGCAATAAGTAAGTGAATGAGCAAGGGAGGCTGTGTTCCAATAAAACTTTATTTATGGAGGTTTCATGTAATTTTCATGTGTCATAAAATATTATTATTTTTTTATGTTTTTCGACCATTTAAGTATATAAAGCACAGCTTGTGGGCTGTACAAAAACCAGTGGAGGAATGGATTTTGGCCTGTGGGTTACAGTTGGCAACCCTGATCTAGGAATTGATGCGTTTTGAAATCAAACCCTCTAAACTTGTGAGACTTTTTCAGGTCTCACAAGGCTATGGAAAGGAGTCTCTGAGTCTAAAACATTATTTTCTTCAAGATTTGAAATGAGTTACAGCCCATTTTCTTCACATAGAATCATAAACTTCATAGCATTTTTCAAACATACATTTTAAAACAATTTTCTCTAATGGTCTAAGTTTTTTTCTAAATATCAAATCTAAACTATAAAACAATTTAATTTGCAAATCAATTTCTAACACTCAAATCAGTTCAAAGGAACATTGCCAACTATCTAATGGAAATATTGTAGTTATTTATTTATTTTACATCCCCAGGAAAGTACTCCTTAATCTTTTGATTGCATGATTCTAATTAGTTGATAAACATACATGGCCTTTTTTTAAGACATGTTAATTAGTGTGGATGTTGCTACAACAATTGTCTAGTAATTTACATTTTCTGAATATCTGGTTTATCATGCATTAATTTTTATATTTAATGAAATTACTAAATCAGGAATTTAGAATGCTGTGCTTAAGCTTTCTTTAATTAGAAATGGAGGTAGGAAAGCAGGCAGGACCTTTGGAAACAGCAGTTTTATAGCACATGATAGACATGCTTTTGGCAAAACTTTCTGGATTTATTTCCTAGGGCTGCCATAATGAAGTATCATGAACTGGGTGGTTTAAAACAACAGAAATTTATTCTCTTACAGTTCTGGAGGCTAGAAGACTGAAATCAAGGTATCAGCAGGGCCATGCTCCTTGCTGTAGGGAAGAATCCTTCCTTTGTTTTTTCCTAGCTTCCTTTTTTTTTTGCTAGCAACTGTTGGTGTTCCTTGGCTTGTAGATGCATCGCTCCAATCTCTGCCTCTGTCATCTCCCTGTCTGTTTCTTTTTTTCTTCTTTTTAAATAAACAAAAGCATGCATTAATCCATTTTGCTGGATGTTGGTTAAAAATGAAGGCACCCTAAACTTTATGGCTTCCCTGAGGTTACAATTTTTGGCTGCTGTTAGTTCTATTTCAGAAAAAAGCATATGGACTAATACCACCTTCCAGATGCCCCATGTGGGTTCTATATTTGCATGAAATAATTAAATACACTATGTTTAACAACTGGTAGCTCTATTTTAGCTTAGTAGCCTAAATTAAAGAAACAGTGTGATTTTATATACATAGTACTGTATTAATAAAAATCATTAAAGTCTAATAAAAAGTTTCTTTTATGAATAAACAAAGTCAAAACTTGCAGGCTGCTATAAAATACTTAGGAATGTTTCATAACACTTTATTTATTTATTATTAGTTTTAGGTGTACAAAACAACATAATGTTCAGACATTTATACCTCTCACAAAGTGATAAGCCCACCAAGTCTACTACCCATCTCACATAGTACATAGCTATTACAATATCATTACTATATTACCTATGCTGTACTTTACATCCTGTGACTATATAAGTATATATTTAATTATAGTTGACATTAAATATTATTTTATATTAGTTTCAGGTGTGCAGCGTCATGGTTAGACATTTATATAATCTATGAAGTGATCCCCCGAAAAGTCTGGTAGCCATCTGACACCCTACATAGTCTTTACAACATTATTGATTATATTTCCCATACTGTATTTCACATCCCCGTGACTATTTTGTGACTATCAATTTGTACTTCCTAACCCCTTCACCTTTCTCACTCATCTCCTAGCCCCCTTCCCATGTAGCAGCCATCAGTTTGTTCTCTGTGTCTGTGAATCTGTTTTGTTTGCTCGTTTCTTCTGTTCTTTAGATTCCACATATAAGTGAGATCATATGGTATTTATCTTTCTCAATCTGACTTATTTCACTTAGCAGAATACTCTCTAGGTCCATCTATGTTGTTGCAAATGGTAAGAATTTATTCTTTTTTTATGGCAGACTAACACTCCACTGTATAAATGTACCACAATTTCTTTATCCAATCAGTCATCTATTCATGAGCATTTCAGTTGTTTCCACAGCTTCACTACTGTGAATAGTGCTGCAGCAAACATAGGAGTGCATATATTTTTTCAAAATAGTGGTTTGGATTTCTTTGAATAAATACCCAGGAGTGGAATTGCTGGGTCGTTATGTAGTTCTATTTGTAATATTTTGAGGAACCTCCATAATGTTTTCCATAGTGGCTGCACCAATTTGCCATCCCACCAACAGTGCATGAGGGTTCCCTTTCCGCCACATCCTCACCAAAACTCGTTTGTTGATTTATTGATGTTAGCCATTCTGACAGGAGTGAAGTGGTATCTCATTGTGGTTTTTATTTGCATTTCTCTGATGATTAGTGATGTTGAGCAACTATTAACCAGCTATATGTCCTTGCTGGAGAAATGTCTATTAAGTTTCTCTGCTGGTTTGTTAATTGAATTGGTTGGGTTTTTTTTTTTTGGTATTGAGTTATATGACTTTTTTTTTCTTTTTTTCTTTTTTCAAATTTTGGATATTAACCCCTTATCAGATGTGTCATTGGCAAATATCTTTTCCCATTCAGTAGAATGTCTTTTTCTTTTGTTGATGTTTTCCTTTGCTGTGCAAAATCTTTTTAATTTGATGTAGTCCCATTTTTTATTTTTTATTTTGTTTCCCTTGCCTGAGGGGATATATCAGTAAAAATAGTATTAAAGGTAATATCTGAGAGTTTACTTCTTATATATTCTTTGAGTAATTTTATGCTTTTGGGTCTTACATTTAAGTCTTTAATCCATTTTTAGTTTAGTCTTTTTTTTTTTAAGATTTTACTGGGGAATTGTAGAAGGAGAACAGCCAAGTTGTCCTTCAGTCTTAGTTGTGGAGGGCGCAGCTAGCTCAGCTCCAAGTCCAGTCACCATCTGGCCGCCCATTGGCAGCTCGTGGCTGCTCAGCTCAAGGTGCCGTGTTCAATCATAGTTGTGGGTGGGCATAGCCCACCATCCCATGCGGGAGTCAAACCGGAAACCTTGTTAGGAGCACATGCTCTCACAAGCTGAGCCATCTTGCCACTTGTTGGCAACTCAGCAGCTGCTCAGCTCGGTCGCAGCTTACTGGCCCATGTGGGAATCGAACTAGCAAAACTGTTGCTTAGAGTTCACATTCTTAACCAACTGAGCCACTTGGCTGGCCCAGTTTATTCGTTTTTTTTTTTTTAAGATTTTTATTGGGGTATTGGGGGGATGGGAACAGTGCTGGGGAACTGGGTGAAGGGGAACAGACAAGTTGCTGTTGTTTTGTTCTTCAGTCTAGTCGTGGAGGACGTTGCTTCACTGGCCCAAGTTGGCACCATCATTGCACTCT
>NW_017731858.1:960279-965455 GCF_001890085.2 Hipposideros armiger | reverse complement strand
ATTATTTCCAAATAAGGTCACATTCACAGGTGCCAGGGGTTAGGATTTCAACATACCTTTTTTTTTTCGGGGGGGGACACACACACACACACACAGTTCAACCCATAACAGTTTCCCAATGAAAAAGACAAGAATGTAAGATAGGACTAGAATATTAGAATAGAATGACCTTAACATTTTTCTACAATAACCAGCTAGTTTTACATTTGGAGAAACTGAGGCATAGGAACATTAGGAGATTTGCCCAAGGTCACACAGCTGGACAAGGAGAGATTTGAAACCAGAAATCAGTATTGGCAAGGAAATGTGGAAAGCATGTGAATACGTTTCTGGGTAAATACTTGAAATATTCAAGGTTGGCCTTAGGAAAAGAATGTGAATTAGGCAAAATTTATCTGAGTCTTTCTCACCTCTCTTTTATTCTCCTTTTCCTCTCTGTTAGAACCTCTTTAGCCTTACTCTCTCCTCTAGAAACAGGTGACATTTACTGAGTGCCTTCTTATGTGCTGGGCACTGTGCAAAGTCTTCTGTAGTACTATCTCATTTAATTCTCAGAACAGCAGTAAGTGCTATTATGACCCCATTTTACAAATGAGGAAACTGAGTTTCAGAAAGGCTAATTAACTGATGCTGAGTCTCACAGCTTGTAAGTGGCTGGGCTGAGATGCAAACATAGGTAGAGCCTACATTCTTAGCTACTTTGCTACTCTGCATCTTCTTTCTTGCCGTTGACCTCTCCCACCACCACATGCTTCCACACTCTTTATATTTTGCACAAGGACCCTTCTGGATGCCCTCCTTAAGCCCATCTTCTCAGAAAAGGTCTTACATTTCAGAATCATCCGATGGACTCTGCTTGTTGTCATGATGAGGTGGTAAAAAAGTAACCAGCTGGCTGTATGAACAGGGTCTCCCAGGGCCCTTGGATCTGTTTTTGAAAGGGCCAAGGGGCTGTTTCTCAAATTTGAGGATTCAGAAACTTTGTCTGGTTGGCTTCCCCAAGAGTGTTCAGGTCTGTGGTCAGAATCCCCCCATCTAAATTTACAAGTGATTGATTGTTAGTCCAGAATTCCAATTGGGGAATTTACACTGAGAAATATGCCTGCCAAGTGTTGGCAAGTATTGCCAAGACAGGAAAGGGAGAGCCGCTCAGACAGGGCCTTGCCGGGGGACTTCCAGTGAGATTTTCATCCCCATGATCTGGGTCCTGTTCTCTACCTCCCAAAAGAGGCTAGGGCAAATGAGGTGAGATTGCTGACCAGAGGCTTGACTTCTGGATAGAAGGGTCCAAGGGGCTGGGTTGTTTCAGCACTTTTTGGCAGCCTGAGGCAGAGAGCCAGGCACTGTGTGGAGAATAGCCAAGGTTCTAACAGGAAAGCCTACATCATGAATTGAATCCAAAGGATGTGGGAAGATAGAAAGGGGAACATGAGGGGAGAATTCGTTAGCTCAGAGAAACAGGGACAAGCAGACTGAGCGGAGACACAATGCCAAATTCCTGGCTCAGTCCAGATCTTGCCTCTGACTCTGGATATGGGCCTGCATGAGGTCATCCTGGTGATCAGACCTCAGCTTTCTACTAAGGTTTTTGACTTGACCCAATCTTCAGGTTTTTGGCTGCTTATGCTGCCTCTGGTAAAAGAAGCCTCACACTCTGGCTCTGGCCCTATAAAACCTAGTCTTTTCTGGGAAGGGAGGACTCAGATATATAGCCACAAATCTATGGTTTCTGAGTTCCCCACCAGCTGCCCTGGCAATGCCTTGCCACTCTCTACTCCCTGTGTCTGTGATGACACAGGAGGAAAAGGCAGAGTTCCATGGGTGGGTTTTCACTTTGGTTGCCCAAAAAGTACAAGTAAGGGCAGTCAATTGCATACTTGGTTCCAAGAACTAGAAAGCTTTAGGCAAGTTTTACAAAAGACATATTGAATTATTCCAAGGTGGCTTGCTTTTCTCTTTTTGCATTATTAAATTCAAATTATCTGCTTCTGTTATGTCCTCTTCCACTCTTGGACATTCCTATGATAGGCATTAACTTATTTTATTAGTTGCTGGTAATCATACACAAATGATCAGGACCATATCAACTGCCCCTGTGGTTCAGTCACTTCATCTGACAGCTGGCTTCCTCAGTTACCCAGGTGACAGTGCCCGGGCAAGTTCAGGCGTGCACAAGCGGTGGTTCCGGGGCATGGGCCCAGGCTGTCTAGATGGGTGCAGGCTGATGCACAGTCCCTGACCCCGAACATATCAACCTTGACTTCGGAGCCTGTTGTGCAGACTCCGGTTACATAAGCTCTTTACGTAAGCATGATTTACAGTAACGGGAGGGAACATGCACACTTCCGTGCACTCTCCTCCCACAAAACCTCTGTATAATGGTTGCTATTGCTGATTAAAGACGCTGTTTCCTCCTCATGTTGGCTCCACGTGCTTTCTTTACCTGGGCATCTCACCACCGAAAGCTCCCCCACAGGCTCCCGGTGATGACACTTGGCGTAGTAGGCAGGATTCCCATGGCGAGGTGAGTGCCCCCTCTGCCCTGGTAGAGGAACCAACCCCGGTAGATGGGATGTGGCCCCAGACATCCCTCTGGTATCCGGTCGCAACGTATCTGCTGATGTGGACTCCGCCGGAAGACTGGGATGCCATTCGTCCCCTGGCTGGAAAACGTCCAGAAAGCACTAGAGGCGTTGGAGCTGAATGTCCCTCCAGCGCATTGGGAGGCGGCCGGCAGGGTGGCCTGGATGTTCCTACCTGTCTTGCGACATGTTAGTCAAGACAATCAGGAGTATGTGAGCTGGGTGCACCACTTACAGCGCTGGGAAGAGGACTTGGAGCAACGCCTGGCGGCGGCTGAACACATGTCCAAGAGTCCCCCAAGTTGGAAGTGCCCTCCCGGGCTAGCATCCCACTGGAACCATGGTGGACAGAGGGTAGAAGTCGAGGAGCCACTGGCTCCTGGGGGTGGAGCCGCGGGACTGTGACAGTTGGTTCAGCATATTTCTTACACCGCTTATAGGGACATAGAATTACGGGAGCTTGCGAAGCAGTACAAGCAGCACCTGGGTAAGTCAGTCCCTGCTTGGTTGTTGCGCTTGTGGGATAATAGGGCGGACAACACAGAGTTAAGCCCCACCGAGATGGCGCAGCTGGCCAGCGTCACCATGGTGCGCTCCCTGTGACAGCATTTGCAAAATGTACCCCAGACCAACCCCCAAGCTGGTAATCACACCCTGATTAACTGGCTCATAGCAGTTGCCCGCATGGTCTGGGACAATGCAGGGAACTTACCAGAGCATGTGAGTAAGTGGATCATTTACTTGGACTTGGTGCAAGTCATACGGGAGATGGGCATGCAGAAGATGATGCTTGCTTTACAGTATAGCAGTCCTGATGAAGAGATATTTGCAGCCCGCATGAAAGACCTTATCCTTGCTAATGGCCCGCCGGGAACTTTTGGGACTATGGCTGCCTTGTTAGCTCCCTATACAGACCGGCCCGTCCATGAGGTCATAGGGGCTTTGGCTAGACTGGGGGATATAGAAGTCCGTCAGTGAGGCCAGACTATGCAGGCATGGGCTGTGGCTGAAAAGGGCGCACGCCAGCCCCNGAAGTTTCTATGGAGAAATCAGCTGATAGTCTTATGGGGTCTCCCTCGTAAGTAACTAGTTGTCTTTCTCTTGCTGCTTTTAGTATTCTCTCTTTGTCTTTAACATTTGCCATTCTAATTATGATGTATCTTGGTGTAGGCCTCTTTGGGTTCATCTTGTTTGGGACTCTCTGCACTTCCTGGGCTTGTATGTCTATTTCCTTCGCCAGGTTAGGGAAGTTTTCAGTTATTATTTTTTCAAATAGGTTATCGATCCCTTGCTCCCTCTCTTCTTCTTCTAGTACTTTTATGATGTTAATGTTGTTATGCTTGATGTTGTACCACAGATCCCTTAAACTATATTCATTGTTTTTTCTTTTTTTTCCTTTTTGTTGTTCCAACTGGATGTTTTCTGCTACCTTGTTTTCTAAATCGCTGATTTGATCCTCTGCTTCATCTAATTTGCTGTTGTTTCTTTCTAGTGTATTTTTCATTTCAGTTATTGAATTCTTTATTTCCGACTGGTTCTTTTTATGGTTTTTATGTCCTTCTTTATGCTTTCTATCTCTTTGTCGAAAATCTCACTAAGCTCGTTAAGCATTCTTATATTAGTGTTTTCAACTCTGTCTGTAGTAGGTTGGTTGCCTCCATTCCATTTAGTTCTATTTCTGGAGTTTTCTCCTGTTCTTTTATTTGGGACATGTTTCTTTATTTCCTCATTCTGGCTGCCTCTCTGTGTTTGCTTCTATGTGTTAGATATATCTCTTATGTCCCTCAGTCTTAGCTGGGTGGCTTTATGTAGTATGTGTTCTGTGTGGTCTAATGGCACAGTCTCCCTAATCTCCTGTGTATGTGTTCCAGGAGTGTCCTTTGAGTGCATTGTGTGAACTCTCCTTCTGTAGTTGAGCTTTGCTTGCTTTTGGCATGTCAGTGGGTGGGATTGACTTCCAAGCTGACTGACTGTGAGAAGTGGCTATACCTACAGTGTAGGAGCTGCTGTTTTGGGGCTGACCCCTCAAAGGAGGATTCGCTGTCATGGGCTCTTGTGACTGTTGAGAGTCTCCCTTTGGGTGTGTTGCTTGTGGTGTGGTCTGAAGCTGGCCTCTGGGTGTGTTATTTCTGGTGTATCTTGAGAGGGGCTTCCATGCAGTCTAATTTTAGTCTTCCTGTAACTGGCTTGCGGCTACCTAGTAGGAGCTACAAAGCTATATGTGGTTGGCTGCTGCCTGTGCTGGACCTGGAGGAATATGGGGGTGACCTCACTGTGAATTCTGTAGTGAGCCTGAGGCAGCTTAGCAAAAAGCCCAGAACCCCCTAGGCTTATTGGTACACACTGGCTGCCTGTAAGGCCCAGCTGTTGAAAGAACCTCCTTAGGTGCATGGGCTGCGCTGGTTGACCAAGTGTTGAGAGTGCCGTTGGTGACGCAGCACTGGCTGGGTGGGGTGGAGTCCCAGGGAGTCACAAGACATGGCCAGTGGTTTTTTACAAAGTTAATGCAGATTCAGTTCTTATACCAGTGTCCAGCCTGTGAACACTTCACACAGTGCCCTCAGAACACTGCAGCCAGCCACCGCTCACCTTGG
>NW_017731858.1:867308-955024 GCF_001890085.2 Hipposideros armiger | reverse complement strand
TTCCCAGAAAAGGGCTACAAAAGCCTCGGCCAAGGGCCAGGGCAAGGGAGGGGACCCTGTTAAGGTGAGCCACTGGCAAATGTGGTCTGACCTGATAGCTGCTGGACTGGCCGAGGAGCAATTACACAGCCAGACCCTCGAGGTCCTCTTGGCCCTCTGGCGGAAGCTACGGCTGGAGCAGAAGTTCACTGCAATGCCCCCAAAGGAGAAGCAGGGGGTTGCCTGTGAGGTGCGCCTAGCTGACTTCCTCCCTGACTAGGGAGTGGGCCAGGGCACCCGGTTGGTAGGGGAGCTGGATAACCTGAGGCTGCATGTTGAACTCACCATATATTGGTCCCCCTGGAACGTGTAGCAGGTGCTGGCCCTCGTGGACACTGGGGCAGACAGCACCTTTATATATGGCAATCCGGACCATTTTCAGGGCCCAAAAGCCACTATTGAGGGGTATAGTAGTGGGCATGTCACAGTGCGTAGAATCTCTCTCACCCTGGGCATTGGACGTCTCTACCCCAGGGCCTATGAGGTCTACGTGTCTCCTATTGCTGAGTACATCCTCGGGATGGATGTGCTCAGGGGACTGACTGTCACGATGTCCATGGGGGAATTCCATCTGTGGGTGCACATGGTGAAAACGGTGGTTAGAGGACAACCCCAGCACATGCCCCTCCACCTGCCACAGGTCACCCGAGTAGTTAACATCAGATAATATCACTTGCCCAGAAGGCATGAGGAGCTTGGGCATACTATTTTGAAGTTGGAGGAGGCAGGTGTCATATGGTCCACGCACAGCCCCTTCAACTCCCCGGTCTGGCCTGTATGGAAACCAGACGGTTCCTGGAGAATGACAGTGGACTACCAGGAGCTGAACAAGATGACTCCCCCGCTGCATGCCACTGTTCCAAACATCACAGAGTTGATGGATCGCCACTCGCAGTAACTAAGATGGTTCCCCTACATGGTAGAATTGACTAATGCCTTCTTCTCCATTGACATTGACACTGCCAGCCAAGAACAGTTTGCCTTCACCCGGAACTTCCAGGTGTTGCCACAAGGCTACCTGCACAGCCCAACATGGTGCCATGGGCTGGTAGTGCAGGATTTAGCTACATGGACCAAACCCCTGACTGTGCGCTTGTTTCACTATTTAGATGATATAATGTTGACCTCTGATTCTCTTACATATTTGGAAACTGCCACCCGCAGTCTCCAAGACACCCTAATGGGTTAGGGGTGTGCCGTCAACGAGGACGAGGTCCAGCGCCCTGGCTACTCTGTCAAGTTCTTTGAGTTCTGGGAGTTATTTGGTCGGGTAAGACAAAAGTAATCCCCGAGGCAGTTATAGATAAAATTCAAGCATACCCCCATCCGGAGACTTACCTGGGGCTGCTGGGGTTGTGGTGAAACTTCATCCCACATCTGGCGATGTTAATGCGAACCTTGCACTGGTTAGTTAAAAAAGGGGAGCCCTGGGATTGGTCCCCTGAAGCCGATCAGGCATTCAGGGCGACAAAACGTGCTGTAGCTCAGGCCCAGACCCTAAGTGTTGTTGACCCAGCCTTACCGTTTCTCCTGACTATCCAGGTGGAAGACTCTGGGTTTGGCCATGGCCTCTCGCAGAAACAGGGCACGTGAAAGACTCCTATTGGGTTTTGGTCTCAGCTCAGGAAGGGAGCCGAGTAACGGTACTCCCTAGTAGAAAAGCAGTTGGCAGCGGTGTACGCTGCCTTGTTGGCCTGTGAAAGCATCACAGGCCCACACCCAGACACAATGCAAACAACCTACCCAGTGGAAAGCTGGCTCTGGTCCTGGGCCACAAAGCCGCGAACCAGCGTGGTGCAGATGGCAACGTTAACGAAGTAGGGAGCCTATTTAGAGCAACAGGCTCAGTTCTCCACTAGTTCATTGACCCAGGAGCTGCACACTCTTTTGGGGCCCATAGCTTTCTGCTCTGAGCGAGCAGAGGACCCCGTGGAAATGGGGAACACTCCTAGTTTTTTTGAAGAGGGCAAGCCCCCAGTATTGGCTGATGCCTGGTACACAGATGGATTTTGCCCAGGGCAGCCCCACACGTGGGCTACTGTAGTCCTTCAACCCCTCACTGACACCTTTTGGTATGACACAGGTACTGGATGCTCTAACCAGTGGGTTGAGTTAAGGGTGGTCTGGATGGTTTTGACCAAGGAATCTGGCCCAGTACATGTTAGCACTGACAGCTGGGCTGTGTATCGAGGCCTGATGCTGTGGCTGCTCTGATGGGCAACCCAAGAGTGGCTGATCAGCCACTGCCCATTATGGGGCAGGGACCTCTGGGAAGACATTTGGAGACGAGGCCAGAGCACAGGCACCACTGTGTACCACGTCTCAGGCATCGGCCATTATAGGCGCCCAGCAATGATGCAGCTGATGCCTTGCTGTGAGAACTCTCGCTTGCAGTGTCCCCAAGGTCTGTGGCTATACCTGCTTGGCTTCACAAGAAACTAGGCCATGTGGGTACCAGGACTATGGGGCTGGTGGCTACCCGCTGGGGCTTACAGCTGACGAGAGCAGAGGCCCAGCAAGCTGTCCGTCAATACCCTTGGTGTGCAGAGCACTGCCCCCAGAGACGGCATCTGCCCACTTCCTTGGGGTCCGTACCTCAGGGGGCACAACTCTTGCAAGAATAGCAGGTAGACTATATTGAGCCTCTCCCTGCAGACCAGGGAGCCCATTATGCCCTGACAGCAGTAAACACTGCCACCAGACTGGGCTTTGCCTACCCTGTGGCCCAGGCGGACCAATGGCACATGCTCCTAGCCTTGGAGCACTTGTCAGCTGCTTATAGCCAGCCCTTGCTTATTGCCAGTAATTGAGACAGACACTTTACAGGTTCACAGGTTCAAACCTGGGCGAAGGACAATGATGTCCAATGGCAACTACATGTTCCTTACTGATCTCAAGCTGCTGGTATGGTTGAATGCTTTAACAGGTTATTGAAGGACAAGTTAATGGTATTGGTCCCCAGGTGGAAACACTGGAAAAACCAGGTACTGGTAACTGTTCACCATTGAACAAGCAGTCATGGAAGACTGGTAAGGCCCCATTGGACAAGGTAACCAAGGGGATCCTGCAACTCCTATGGGTCACGGGGACCGGGGACCCAGAGTTACAGCCAAGGCTATGGGGGGGAGGGATGGCAATCCTACCTGCTCCATCCACATTGGCCCCCAGTTGGATGCAGAAATGGACCTGGCCTTGGCAGGCTCAGGTCACCCAAGAACCCTGGGTTGCCCTACTTGAACCCTGGACACAGGGTCTAGAGAAGGGCCTAAAGTTCACGCCCTAGCTTGGGCGCTGGCCCTTCACAGTACAAGTGACTTTTCCTGCCAAGGCAAGCGGGTCCCTCTTACGAGGGACTCCCATGCTATGCCTCTGGCCCATACCCCTGTACTCGGTGGACCTAACCCCCGACCCCTTACCAAGGGCCCATGGAGCACAGGTGTGGTACCACCGACCAGGAGCTGCCCCCATACTGGCTACAGTGCTATTGCAGGACGAGCACATAGCCTGTATTTTGCCGGAAGGCCGTGACTTACCCATGATGGTCTGTTTATCTGCTCTGTCATATCGCCCAGGTTAGCTACAGGAAACAGCATTCTATCCTGGGTGCACACCTTTTCCTGGGTACATAACGCCTCGCACTGCTGGGTGTGCACAGAGCTGCCAGCAGAGATCGCTGAAGGATTGCCCTGGTAAGTCGCCCCTGCCACCAGTACCAACTGGACAGACCTCCAGTGCTGGGACCGGAACAGTATGGAGGGGAATGTTCGCCGCCACGCTGTTGAAGCCCTCTTGTGGAAGCAACACCACAACATCCCCCCTCTCCTCGGCAAAGTTGTGGACAATGGCTAGGGGTAGTTGGAAGGGATTCACGTGACATTGTCTAATTGTGCTCCTCCTTGTGTATTGAACAGTGATGCCCCTCAGTTCCCAACCATACGGTGGGCTGGTTACTGAGGAGCTCTACCTCAGTGTTACTGTTGTAACTGACCCTACTCACTAGTGGGATGGCTGCTGTATAGTGGGAACAAGACCCACTGATTTCCTACCAGGTTATACTATTTGGGTTTTTATTCGCCACAGCTGGCCATATTTGCCAGCCCAGTGAATGGGCTGCTGCACTTAGGGGCACCCCTTTATTCATGGTCGCCTCCTGTTCATGTTGCCGCAGAGGCCGGCCAATTGGGACCCACTTTACCATCGTTGGCACTGGGAAAAGCGGGTGGCCTGCTGGTTTTACCCCTTAGGCATCTTGCTGCCAGGGGGTGGAGTGATAAATGTAAAGCTACAGGTGGAAGCCCTTGCCCAACACGTCACCAACGCTCTGAACGTCATGCGAGCCTCTTTAGCCCTGCTCCTTGACGAAACAACCCAAAAAGAAAGGTAGTTTTGCGGAAAAGGAAGGCCCTAGACCTGTTAACGGCTGTGCAGGGGGGACATGTATCCTCTTACATGTTGAATACTGTGTTTACATCCCGGACCACCGAAAAAAGGTACAGGAGGCCTTGCAGGAGATAGACACGGAGGTTTCGGCGATCCAGGTCCTGCAGGACGACCCCCTTACGCGTTGGTGGAACTCCCTTGGCTCTTCATGGTGGTGGGCAGGCCTTTCTTGGCAAGTATTGCTGTCAGCCTCGTGGTCCTCTGTTGCTCTATGTATTGTTGTTGTAGCCTTTGTGCACAGGGGCACGCTCTTTGGGTCAAGTCCCAAACCACCACCCTGCAGGGGGTAGACTGACAGGGCCCAGGCAAGTTCAGGTGCGCACAAGCGGCGTCTCCGGAGCACAGGGCCTGGGCTGTCCAGATGGGTGCAGGCTGTGGCACGGGCCCTGACCCGGAACATACCAACCTTGACTCGAGCTTGCTGTGCAGGCGCCAGGCTCCGGTTACAGAAGCTCTTTACATAAGCATGATTTACAGTAACGGGAGGGAGCATGCACACTTCTGTGCGCTCTCCTCCCCCAGAACCTCTATATAATGGTTGCTATTGCTGATTAAAGACGCTGGTTCTTCCTCACGTTGGCTCCGCATGCTTTCTTTACCCTGGGCATGACACCACTGAAAGCTCCCCTGCAGCCCCCCGGTGACGACACCAGGCCACTGGGCTGCCTTGGATCAGAGCATTGTCTGTTAATCATTAAAGGCACCAAGTACCTGGCACATAGCAGGAAATTAAGAAATATTTGTTGAATGAATAAAGAAATAAGCAAGTGATGGAATGAATCACTGAAGGCTCATTTGTAAAGTTTGCTTGTGGTCCAGTTTGTCCAACAGTCACAGGAAAACAGGTTGTAGCTGCTCTTGCAGTAAAGTTATGAGACAGTTTGTAAAAATGACACAGGCAATACATTCTCATCATAAAAGATTCAAACATTCTAGAAGTATTCAGAACAAAGTCATTATTATCCTACCTTTCACCACTTGAATCCCAGTCCCTTCCTCAGAGGTAATCAGTGTTATCAATTCAGTAGGCATAACTCCCATTTACTTTCATTTTTTTTCTTTATTTAAAAAAAATTAGTTTCAGGTGTACAAAGCAATGTAATAGTTAGATATTTAAACCCCTCATAAAGTGATAACACACCCCTCAAGCTACTAGCCCTCTGACATCTTATATAGCTATTACAATTCCATTGACTATCTTCCCTATGTTGTGCTCCACATCCTGTGACTATATATACCTATATTTAGTTATAGTTGACATTAAATATTATTCTACTTCAGCTTCAGGTGTATAGCTCATTGGTCAGGTATCTACACAGCCTATGAAGTGATCCCCCTGATAAGTCCAGTGCCCATCTGGCATCTTACATGATCTTTACAAAACTGTTGATTATATGCCCCATACTGTATTAACTGTCAATTTGTATTTCTTAATGCCTTCTCCTTTTTCACCCTGCCCCCAACCCCATTCCCATCTATCACCCTGATAGATTTAGTACCTACCTGGCACCATACCTAGTTATTACAATATTATTGACTATATTCCTAATGCTATACCTTACATCCCCATGATTACCATGTAACAACCAATTTTTACTTCTTAATCCCTTCCCCTTTCACCCATCCTTAACCTCCCTCCCATCTTAAAGAAGTCCCTCTAAGATACTGGTTTTGTTGTGATGAACTCCTTCAGCTTTTTCTTGTCTGGGAAGTTCCTTATCTATTCTTCAATTCTAAATGATAGCTTTGCTGGGTAGAGTAATCTTGGATGTATGCCATTGCTTTTCATCCCTTGGAATATTTCTTGCCACTTCTTTCTTGCCTGCAATGTTTCTGTTGAGAAGCTGCCAGTCATATGGGGGCTCCCTTGTAGGTAACTAACTGCTTTTCTCTTGCTTCTCTTAAGATTCTCTCTTTGCCTTTAACCTTTGGCATTTTAATTATGATGTGTCTTGGTGTTGGTTTCTTTAGGTTTATCTTGTTTGGGACTCTCTGTGTTACCTGGGCTTGTATGTCTGTTTCCTTTACCAGGTTAGGGAAGTTTTCTGTTACTATTTCTTCAAATAGGTTTTAAATTCCTTGCTCTCTCTCTTCTCCTTCTGGTACCCTTATAATGCGAATGTTGGTATGCTTGATATTGTCCTGGAGGCCCCTTAAACTCTCTTCAATTTTTTGGATTCTTTTTTCTTTTCCCTGTTTTGGTTAGTTAGGTGTTTTCTGCTACTTTATATTCTACATTGCTGGAAGGATTCTCTGCTTCATCTAATCTACTGTTAATTCACTGTAATATATTCTTCATTTCTGTTATTATGTCCTTTATTTTGGATTTTTTTTATGGTTTTCATCTCCATTTTTTTGCTTCCTATCTCTCTGTTAAAGTTATTCCTGAGATCATTGAGCATTCTTATAACCAGTGTTTGGAACTCTGCGTTTGATAGATTGCTTATCTCCATTTTGCTTAGTTCTTTTTGCTGTAGCTTTGTTCTGTTCTTTTTGGGACATATTTCTTTGTCTCCCCATTTTGTCTGCCTCCCTGTGTTTGTTTCTATGTATTAGGTAGGGCTACTATGTCTTCTGGTCTTAGTAGAGTGGCCTTATGTAGTAGGTGTGCTACGGGGTTCAGTGGCGTAGTCTTTCTAGTCATCTGAGCCACACACTCCTTGTGTGAGTCGTGTGTGCCTTCCTCTTGTAGTTGAGCCTTGGTTGATAATTGCACATCAATAGGAGGGACCGATCCTTGGGGCTCACTTGTTGTGAGGACTGGCCTTGACTACAGTGGAAGAGCTGTTGTGCAAGGGCTGCTCCTACAGAGGAAGATCTGCTTCAGCAGGACTCTGGTGCCTGCCCAATCCACCCCTTGGGTGTGTCGTGCTTGGAGGTGGTTGGGCGATGCTCCAGGTCATTTTGAATCTGGCCCCATGGGGGTGCCAGCCCTAGGACTACCTTGGAGGGGATCTGCTGTAGGTCAAGTTCAGCCACAACCCATGCTCCATCCAGGGCTACCCGGCAAAGGCCACAAAGAAATCCGCAGATGGGTGCTGCCTGTGGTGTGCTTGGAAGTGCCTTGAGAGGCCAAGCCATGAACCAAGGCCGGCTGTCTCTAGTGCCAGCTTAGGGCTGCTCAGCCAGAGACACAGGACATGCTCAAGCCAGATGCTGCTTGTGTGGGTTCCATGAACCTTTGAGAGACCCTAGGAAAGTCTGCAGCTTGAGCCAAGGCAGGTGGCGTGCACGAAAAAGCCACTGCAAGTGACCTGGGTGTGCCTGAAAGTTCGGTAGGGTGGGGTCTCAAATCGCCAGGACAGTGCAAACGATTGGTGGAGACTCAGATATGGCAGCTGCCTGTGTCTGCACGCCAGGAAGGGGGAGGGCTCAGAAAAGAAACAATGGCCTCCACCAGCTCCCCCATCAAGGAGAAAGCCACCTCTCCAGCCCCCATCCTAAACGAGACAAGCCAGTTCCCCACCATGTGTTCCTGCCGCCTTTCCAGCTGCTGCCCCAGGACTCAGAGAGAGTGATTCCTTTGGTGGGTAAGTCTGCATGCAGTCCCTGTAAGAGGAGCACCTGGGAGTGCAGCCACTCTCAGTCCCACTTAGTCACTGTCTCCACTCGTTTTCACAACCGGAAATTATGGAGACTTCCCTCCCCGGCACTGGAACCCTGGGCTGGGTTGGGGCTGGAAACTTTTGCTCCTCTGGGGGATGAGGGGGACCCCCACAGCTGAAATACCCCTTCCAGTCTTTAAGGGTCACATGTGGGTGTGGGACCAGCCCGCTTTGCATCTTTGCTTCTCCTACCAGTTTGGAGGTGGCTTTTTCTGCGAGTCCTTAGTTGAAAGGCTTCAGTTCAGCTTGATTTTCAGTGATTCTCAATAATGGTTGTTTTGTAGATTAGTTGTAATTTTGATGTGGTTTTGAGAGAAGGTAAACACAGCATTTACCTACTGCGCCATCTTGGTTGTCTCTCTCCCATTTACTTTTCATGCATTACATACAGGTAATATATGTGTGTTCATATGTGCATATGTGTTTCCTCCATAAATTGGATCACACTATGTTTATTGTTTTGCAACTTATTTTTTCATACTTAGCAATATGTCATGAACATCTTTCTACATCAGTATATCTTCATTATTTTAATGACTGCTTAGTACTCCATAACATAGACATACCATATTTCATTTAACTAGTCTTATATTGGTAGGTATTTTAGTGGTCTACAGTTTGTCTCTAATGCAAACATTGCTGTAATGAACATCCTTGAGATTTATATATATATATTGCATACACTTTATTATTTAGTAAGACTAGTCCCCCCTGTCCCATTATAGTCTCCCTTTACAGCAGTTTTCTGGTTATTCTTTCTTGCTAGTTTTTCCAGGTAATCATTAGATAAGCTTCCCAATCTCCCAAAGTAGGCAGTTTTACTGGGATCATGTTAAATCTATAAATTCACTTAGAAAGAATTGACATATTTTGATGTTGTGTTTTCTTATCCAAAAATAAATCTTTCTATTTGTTTTTGTCTGTAGCTCCTAAATAGATTTTATTTATTTATTTTAAAAAATAGTTTAATTAATATATTGTAATAGCAAACTTACAGGAATAGCACAGAAGACAGACAACATTAAAAAAGTGTACTTGCATGTAGGACAACTCAGTTAGAAACGTATAGTGAATAGGTGGAATCTTCTGTATGAGAAAAATGCTACAAACACCATTAGATTACCACCAATAATAAATTTACTTGTTTTTTAAAAAATCCAAATGCTGGTGTCGGGTCCAAGTGTTTCAAGCAGGGATGGTTTCGGTGGTGAGATGCCCAAGCAAAAGAAAGCACATGGAATCTTTGCCATAAATACAGCAGCTCTTTATTCAACAGAGGCCAAACCCAAAAGCTGCCTCAGTAAAAAGAGACGGGATGTTTTTTGTTGTTGTTGTTGTTGTTGTTTATTGTTAGTTTCAGGTGTACAGAACAATGCAATAGTTATCCTTTTCACCCTTTGCACAGAAACAAACCCCCTCCCCAATCTACTGCCCTCCCACCCCCAATATCATGCTTATCTATTACAATTCCATTGACTCCATTCCCACTCTCTACTCCATGTCCCGTGACTATATGTGTATATAATTATAGTTGACATAAAATATTATTCAACATCAGCTTCAGAAATACAGTGCGGTGGTCAGGCCTCTACACTCACTATGAAGTGGAATCCCCAACAAGACTTGAGTCCATCTGGCCCCCTAAAAAATATTTACAACATTATTGATTACATTCCCCAGACTGTCTTTTCTATCCCTGAGGCCATATTGTAGTTACCAATTTGTGTTGTCTCATCCCTTCCCCGTCTCCTTCATCCCTAACCCCTTCCAACTAGCAACCCTCAGTTTTTCCTCTGTGTCTCTGAGACTATCTCCAGGAGATGGGAAGTTTTTATATCCACACACAAACAGCAGCAGCATGGGGCCAGCACTCATGCACACTAAGAAGTAACTTACATGCAACTTACATTAAACATGTTTCCTTGCAGTCCCACCTGGGCCTGGGGAAGGGCTGCTGGCTTCCAAAGCCTGTAAACATTTCCTAACCTGGGAGGCCCTAATGCCTGACCCCTCACAGCTGGCATTGTCCAGAAAACTTTAACAGGTTTATTTATAATTGTTATAAAGTTGAACTGCTGAAACTTGTTCACTGAAACATTTTGGCTTGCATTAATGCTTTATGTGCCTGCATTTACATGAAAAATTCACACACAAATGAAATTGGAAAAAAACTGCCAATTCCTGACTTCTATCCCCTATTTTTCTACTTGCAATCATATACTTAGGTACCTTTTGATCCCATGGAAAAATAATGTCAGGAAGAAGAGAAAAAAAAATTTTTTTAAAGATTTTTATTGGGGAATTGGGGGGATGGGAACAGTGCTGGGGAACTGGGGGAAGGGGAACATACAAGTTGCTGTCATTTTTGTTCTTCAATCTAGTTGTGGAGGATGTTGCTTCACTGGCCCAAGTTGGCACCATCATTGCGCTCTCCCTGGTGAGGCAGATCAGTCACCGGCTTCTGGACGGCCGCTCACTGCGGCTGCTGGACGCTCTCGCTGGCTGCTGGCTACACACGGTAACCCATGGCAACCCACTGCCAAAGGGGCTGCAGCCCACGCCGTCGCCGGCGACTCACGGCAGCCCAGCTCCAGGTTGAGCTGTTGTTCAGCATTTTAGCTGTAGAGGGCAGTGTCACTGGCCCTCATATGTGGGATCCGAACCGGGGCCCTCTGGCATCCCAAGCGAGTTCTTAACCATCACACCACTCGGCCGGCCCGAGGTTGCACTCTTGGGAGCGGGTTTTTTAGCCAGTTTTTTCCTGGGTGCTTTACCACTGGTGTATTTGTGGGCAGTCTGCTTTGTAGGAACCATGGTATAGAGACCTCCTTGCCTTTCTCCTTCCTCTGGAGCTCGGCGAGCTAGAGGTGGCACTGGCATTATAGAGTAACAGTGGCTCAGTGGCTGCGAACACCTAAAGATATTTTATTTAAAAATTAGTAAAAAATTAATAAATGTCTGTTGTAGAAGCTTTAAACCACTTAGAACTGTATAAAGTAAAAATTAAAGGCTTTCTGACCTCCTCTCCTGCCCCATTCCCACTGCCTTTAGGTGACCACTGTTATCAGGTCATGGTGTTTTAGTCTCCCACCCCTTCTTTAAAAAAATAAGATCATGCTTTTCATGTGATCTGCAACTTGCTTTTTCCACTTATCTATCTCCTGAGTAACTTTACATGTGTCAGCACATACAATGCTGCCTCAATATTTTAAAATTGTTGCAGCACATTATACTCTATGGATATAACATATTTTTTAAGAAAATAGGTATTTGGGTGGTCCAAATTTTACTATTATAAACCATTTTATGATAAACATCCTTATGATACAGTGTTACATACATTATGTGAATATGTTTTGTAGGATAAATTTCTAGCAGTGGAATTGCTCATGTCAAAAGGTATTGCACATTAAAATTTCAATTGATAGTGCAAAATTACACCCCCAAAAGTTTCTACAAACAGTAAAAGAGAGTGCATGTTGTTTTGAAAACCTTGTCAACACTAGGGTTATTAATCTTTTTAATATTTGCTGATCTACAGTTTTCATCTATTTCTGAATTAAGAGTCAGGTTGAGCAGCTTTTCATGTTTGTTGACCATTTGTAATTTGTCTTCTGTGATTTACCTATTTGTGTCCTTTACCAATTTGTCTACTTTTGTTTTTTCTTGTTGATTTATAACAGTCTTTTGTATATTACTAATATTAGTCATTTGCTTTCATATTTTTAAAAAACATTTCCCCAAATTTTATGCCTTTTTGTTTTACTTATGATGCACTTTGACTGTTCACAGATTTTAAAATTGTATATAGCCAAATGTTTAAATCTTTTTCCTTTTTGGTTTCTAGATTCCAAAATCATCAAAAAATTCTTTTATATTTTATTTTACTCCCTGTATTGCTTTATTTCTAAATTGAAATCTTAACTCCATTTAAAATGTATTTTTGTGTAGGAGGTGAGATAAGGATGTGGCTTCATATATTTCTCCATGACTGATGATGAGTTAAGGATCTTTAACTGCTAATAAAGGAGCTAAGTCAGACTAGCTTGATGGGGGAAAGGGGAGCTTATTGTAATACGAACTATTTCCCTGAAACCCTCGGGTCTGGGATGGAGTTGAATCTCCTAAGGGGCTGGAATCTGGGAAGGAAAAGTTGCCCAGAATGCAGAGCGTAGTTTCTTTCCATTTTTCATCTCTTCTGCTCTCAGATTTCTTTGTTATTTGGTCCCGTTAGTGGAGGCTGGCTGGTCATACCAAAGCTCAATAACTAAGGTTTTAGGTCTCCTCCCTTCAAGACGCCAACTGTTCAGACTGAAAGAGATTCTGATTAGTCTAGCTTGGATCAGGGGTTAACCTCTGATCCAATCAGCCACTGCTAGGGGACATGGGTCACTTCATATAAACATGGCTCTTGTGAATGCAATCCTGTACCCTATGGATTGGAATGGAGAAGATAGAAAGTGTGGCAATTCTCTAGGAGGAATTGTTGTGACTTGGGCAGAAACATCTACCACACCATTTGTTTCGGTGCCATATTTGAACAATTTATCTTATTCTCACAAATGGTCTTTTCTACTCTCTTGGACGACTCTTTCACACCGCATTCACTGTGGCAGGTGAACAGGGTTCAGTTACTAAAGGACACTCACAGGATCCAAATGGCAATGCTCACAAATGTACAGGTTATTACAAGAAAAGATACAGCAAGGGGTCCTATTGTCCTCCTCTCTAAGGGCCATGGCCGGACACTTTTTCACTTGGACCAGGGACCACTTGTATATGCAAGGAATACCTCAGAACCAGGAAGTGTAAAATGCAGACTTGGTTGGAGTTTTTTTTATATTTTGCCAGTCACATAGGCATATTCCAGCCTCAACAATAAATCTCTGGGATGGAGGGGCAGGTGTCACTTTGAGACCAGGTGCAAACCATCAGTCTCACTGTTATCAATACATAATGTTGATTAGCTGGTACAAACCACCTTGAATCTCCTCAGATCCATGGTAACAGAGCAACACCATTATCCAGTATGTTTTATGCTTTGATGAGAGGTCAGTGTCTTATTTTATGTCCCACAAGAATTTTTTTATAGTTTTCTTTATAGAACTCCTCCTGATCATTTCTTGTTTAGTCCTAGATATTTTAGGGGTTTTATTACTATTGTGAATGGGATAATCTCATAACTAGCCAACTCAGAAAGTAGGAGGAAATAAAATTAAATAGAGACTATTTTTCTCTGGTTTTGCTTCCCTAATGGGAATGCTTGAAGTAGCTGTTTCTGCATTCTGATATTTTAACAATTCCACAGTTTCCTGTGATCTGAAAGATTTTTGTAAACTTTTTTGCAGTAATTGAAGTCTGGATGCTCTATTTGGTTTTCCTTACTTTGGACATTTACTGAATTCAAATTTTACCTCTAAAACACCTGGACTCCTTTGGAAAAGAAACAAGATTGAGAACTCTTTATTCTGTCGGTAGTTGACAGCATTTTTTGGAATCGGTTTGTTGAACATTAATAAAAGTACTTTAACAATTCAGTTCACACCGAAACTCTTTTGTGTCAGCTTTTAGGTTTAAAGAAAGTTCAACTTGCAGTATTCAAACACTGTAAAAGCCACTTTATTTAATGGACTGGTAGTGGTTTTTAATGAATGCAAGGCAAAATCATTTTACCTAAAGAGCTTTTTTTAAACAACAAAAACAAAAACAAAAACAAAAATGAACCTCACAATTAAAAATATTCTGGAATGGAATTATTTTATTTCAATTCTGCTTTATAAATGGAATGAATTGAAATGTGTTAAAAAAGCTAAAAAACTGTGGTGCTGCCATTTTATGTAATTTGTATGCTGAAAATGTTATATTTTACAAAAGGGCTTAAAAAGCCCATAATAGGTTTTTTTACCCATGTTTGTTCTCTTGTTTGTTAGAGGAAGCACATGGTCCATTAGCCCTTGGACATTGTGAGGTAAATACACAGAAGCATTTGCTGAATATGTAGAAGTCTCAATTAGGCAGTCTTTGTTGCCAGTAATATAAAGAGAAACGTCTTGATTAAAGTTGGGGGTGGGGAAGGGCAATTTTGTCCCCATTGAAGATGTCTGATTAGTTATGAAAAGTGAACATCTTCTCTCTAAACTTTGGGCTAATAATCTTAAAATCTATTTCTGTGGCTCTTGTTAAAAAGCAATCAGATGTGACAATGAAAGCAGGAACCATTAAAATAAAACAATGAAAGCTTAGACCACATTAACTAAAATAACCAAACTCTATGAAAGTACCACAAATTATATTGAACGCTAAACAACATTTTTGGAAAACATATGTGCAACATATGTGACCGGTTTCTAACAAATTTATTAAAATAAATAAGATGCATGTTCAAATAGAAAAATTGGCAAAGGCCCCAGTTGTAACACAAAAGAAGAAATAAAAATGGAAATAAACATTAAAAACTGCTCTGTTTTACTGGTGATCAGAGACATGCAAATTAAAATAATATTGCTATTTTAGAACCCTATGAGGGTGACCAAGATTAAAAATTATTAGTGCCCAGTGCTTAAAAAGGTGGGAGAAAAGGGCAGTTTTCATATATTACTGATAAGAAAGTCAATTGAGGGCAATTTGACAATATGTGTCAAAACCAAAAATGTGTTTAGAACTCAGAAAGTTTAAGGGCATATTTTGCATGTGCTCAAAAATGTATGTTTTCATGGACTGTGTAGATGTCTGACCACTGTGCTGTACACCTGAAGCTGAAGCTGAATAATATTGAATGTCAACTATAAATATAATCAATAGTGGAGTACAGCATAGAGAATAGAGTCAATGGAATTGTAACAGCTATATACAATATCACAGGGGTAGTTGATTGGGGGAGGGGAGTTATCACTTTGTGAGGGGTGTAAATGTCTAACTATTACATTGTTTTGTATACCTGAAACTAATTTAAAAAGTGTATGTTTAAAGATATCCACTGCAGCATTATTTGTAATTGCCAAGGTTGACAGCCTACATGTTCATTGAAAGGGAACTGGATAAGTACATTATAGTAATCTTTATACTAAACAACTTTAAAAAATAATGTCGTAGATATATATGTGCTGATAGAGAACAATCCTGAGAAAAGAAGGTCCCAAAACATCAAGTATGATCACTGTCTCTAGTTTTACTCCTTCTGTTCTCTCCAACTCACTCTAACCAATTCTTGGCAAGTTCTCTATTACTAATTACCTCAGTGATGCTAATGTTCAATCTCAGGTCTAATGTGCAATTCTCAGTTCTCACATTACTTGAAATAGTTGATCACTGCTTCATTCTTGAAACACTTTTTTTTCACTTGGCTTCCAGGCCATGACACACTCCTGTTTCCTCTTGGCCCTATTGGCTCTTTTCTCTGTCTCCTTTATAATTCTCTCTTCCTTTCCCCAACTTCCTCAATAATAGAGTTTCCAGGGCTTCATCCTGGTCCACCTTTTTACTATTTCTGTCCTCACTCCATATCCTATCTCAAGGCTTGAAATACATTTCATGTGCTGTTGTCTCATTAATTTACTTCTTCAGTCAACCCTCTCTCCATGAACTCCAGACTCATATAGACAACTGCCTATCAGATATCTCCTCTTAGCTGTCGAGTAGACATCTTAAACCTTTCTGTCCCAAACTGAACTTCTGAGTTCACTCCAAAACCTTCTCTTCTCTTAATCTTCTATATCTCAGTAAATGGCAACTCCACTTATCCAGCTGCTCAGGCCAAAAATCTGGGTGTCATCCTTGACTCCTCTCTTTCTCTCACACTCCATGTCTAATATTAAATTTACTGTGAAGCTAATGAAGCTTAAGTGCCAGAGCCCCTCACTTGAAGCAGTTTCTTTCAAAGTCCTAACAGTGGGATAACATGGCTATATGCTTTTGTAAAATTTGCAAAAGTAACATATTTTTTCCCCAAAGATTTATTGGGGAATTGGGGGAGGAGAACAGCATTTGGGAATTGGGAAAGGGGAATAGACCAGTTGCTGTCCTTTTATTCTTCAGTCTTGTTGTGGAGGACGTCGCTTCACTGGCCCATGTTGGTATTATTGTGTTTTTACTGGCTGAGGCAGTCGCTTGCCGGCTACTGGATAGCCGCTCACGGTAGCTTACGGGAGCCCACTGCAGCCCCATTGCAGCCTATGCTCTCACCGGCGACTCACGGCAGCCCAGCTCCTGGTCGAGCTGTTGTTCACCATCTTAGCTGTAGAGGGCGCAGTGTCACTGGCCCTTATGTGGGATCCAAACCGGGGCCCTGCTGCTCAGGCCTGGCATCCCAAGCCAACTCTTAACTAACATGCCACTCGGCCGGCCCCAACTTTTAAATATATTTAAATTGTTCATATAAATGCCTTATTTTCAGATCAATTATTTTTTTATTTTTGGAATTTTTGATGAACAATAATTTAAATATGTTAGGAAGGAAGCTAAATATGTAAACTGAGACAAAGAAGATTAGCTTGTCAAAACCTGTCTTGGAGTGGCCAGTTGGCTCAGGTGGTTAGAGCACAGTGCTCATAACACCAAGGTTACCGGTTCAACCTCCACATGGGCCACTGAGTTGCACCCTCCACAACTAGATTGAAACAACTACTTGACTTGGAACTGATGGGCCCTGGAAAAACACACTGTTCCCCAATAAAATTTAAATAAATAAATAAATAAAAATAAAATTGATGCTTTAAACCCACCCCCAAAACCTGTCTTAATATTGTCAAAATGGCAATTAAAACTCTATTAATGATAGAAATGAAATAGAAGTATCAATAATAAAGTATAAATTTTGATCAACTATGCTGGAGGAATTATCTTTTTCTTCTTTTATAGAAAATATTATAAACTCATCATATGGGCAGGTAAATAAATAGTATACAACCAACAGTATAGGAATAAGGCCTTATAGGGGTGTGTCAGGAAGTTAATATTAAATTATATTTCTAGATTTTCTGATGTTTGTAGTATTTGTCAGCTTTTATAAATTTATAATATATTGTGATTTCTTTTCCTATTGTACATAAACACTTTGTATTTAATTTTGTATCCTTTTTTAAACAGAGAACACCCCAAGTTGTATAAGCTTCAGGCCACACAAAACCTAGATCTACCCCTGCCCATATTCACTCCTTCAGCAAATGCCGTTGGCTCTACCTGCCACATATGTACAAAGTCGGAGCACTTATCATCTTCACTGCCACCATGCTGTCCTCAGTCACCATCATTTTCCACCTGTATTATTGCAATAATCTCTTAATTTTTCTTCCTGTTTCCTGCCTGGCCCTCATTCAGTCTAATCTCAACACAGCAGCCAGAGTGATCCCTTTAAACTGAAGTCACATCAGGTCCCTCCTCTGCCCAAAAATCTCTAATGATTTCCATCCTCACTCAGTAAAATCAGAAGTACTTTCTGTGGCCTTCAGAGACCTACGTGATCTGTGGTCCTCTATAACTTTCTGATCTCCTTTTCTACTCCACTCCTCTAATTTACCCCATTTTAGTCACCCTGGTTTTTTTGTTGTTTTTTTTTTTGCACATTCCAAAGCTACTTATGCCTTGGGACTTTGGCCTTGGCTATTCCCCCTGCTTGGAACACTCCTCTTTCAGATAGCTGCATGGCTTTCTCCCTCATTTCTTTCAGGTCACTGTTCAGATGTCTCTTTATCAGTGAGGCCTTCCTTGTATAAAATTTCAACCTCCCAATCATTGCTCTTCTCTGTCTTACTGTCCTGTATATGACTTATCACCATCGGACATGTAATACACACTTCCCTGTTCATTTGTTTATTTTCTTTCTCCCCCATTACAAACAAGCTCCACAAGGGGAAGGACATTTGTTGTTTTGCTCCTGAATGTATGAATGTATTCTTAGCACCTAGACATGTGTTGGCATATGGCAGGCATTCAATAAATATCTGTAGAATGGATGAATGAAGAAAGAATCCTATATGCTAACTTAATCAGTGGGCTTAGAAGGTGATCTTCCCTTTCTTCATTTTGCTTTAAAAATTGTTTATTTTTAAAATTGTGGCTAAAATATACATAGCATAAAATTTACCATTTTAACCACTTAAAAACATTTATTGGGGAAGAGTGTGTTTTTCCAGGACCCATCAGCTCCAAGTCAAGTCGCCATTTTCAATCTAGTTGCGGGAGGCGCAGCTCACCATTCCATGCGGGAATTGAACGGGCAACCTTGTTATTAAGAGCACGTGCTTTAACCAACTGAGCCCTCTGGTTGCCCCCATTTTAACCATTTTAAATGTACAGTTGTTTGGCATTAAATCTATTCACACTGCTTTGCAACTATCAGCACCATTCCATCTAAAGAACATTTTTCATTTTGCAAACTGAAACTGTACCTTCTTTCTTTTTTATACACTAGGTTAATGCCTGAATTTATTACAACAAACATTCATTGTTATAATGTTAAAAGGCCATTTCCATTTTGGGAGCAAACTAATCGGAAATTTGTATTCATTTTATAAAATGATAATTGAGAAACGACTGTGTTCCTATTCCTTGAACGGATTAAGTGTGAAGCTGTCCGGCTTTAAAAATGATTCATTAATGTGTTCCTCTGGGAGCTTGAATATTCAGTACCAGCTGTTTTCCTCAATAATATTTGAATTTAATATTTTACTTTAAGAAATCTGATATCAAAAGAATGGTAAACATTTAACTACTTATGGTATTGTTTTAATTTCACATTTTTTCTTTACTTAGAGTTTATTTAATTAGCAATACAATTGCAGTTGTGCATTAATACAAGAGAAGGAGGGAGGAAAGTTGCATGTATTGAGAGCCTACTACGTGTCAGGTTTATGATAGATATGCAAAGTGGCCTCCACTGCCACAGACCCCACTCACTTGTCAAATGCACTCCAGGCTGACTTTCACCATCTCCATTTCATGGCAATGCTCTTGACAAGAGCACCAATTACTTCCCTGTCATTAAATTTCAATCAGACACTTTTCAGTCCTTGTTTGTGTGACCTCCTAGTAGCAGTTAGCACAGATCACAACACCCTTCTTATGAAACCCCATCTTCCCTTGGTTCATCATCAGAGCATTCTGATTCTACTTCTTAAATAATTTTATTATCATTCCACTTCTGTCAATATCCACTGCCACTACCCACATTAGTCTGAAACACCATCACCTCTTGCCTGGACTACTCCAATAGTCTCTTTCAAAAGACATTTTACTGTGTGATAATTTCCCCCAGTTTTATTGATATATAACTGACAAAATTATAAAATATTTAAAGTTTACAACATGATGATTTGATATACGTATACATTGTGAAAGGATTCCCCCGTGTTCATTAACATATCCATTGTCTCACATATTAGCTTTTTTTTTCTGGTGAGAATATTTCTATTCTCTTAGCAAGTTTCAATTATACAACACAGTGCTATCAACTGTAGTCCAATAGCTTCTTAACTGGTCTCTTTGCTTCCAGTCTCTCCTATCTGCCCCCACTTCCCCACCAATCCATTTTCCATATCACTGCCAATGATCTCTCCGAACTATGACCAAACAGCTCCCTCAGTTATAACTCCTCAATGGATTCTTGCTCTGAAGTTCAGTATCCCTACTCTAGACTACTGAGTCCTTCATCCTCTGGTTCCTGCCTGACTTTGCAGACTGAGCTTGGGTCATTTTCCTTTTTCATCTTTCTCCTTGAGACCTCTTTGAGTTCTCGAATAAGTTACACATTATTTCATCTCTAGATCTTTGTACATACTCACCCTTCTGCCTGGACCACTCTTAATTCATTTATTCATTCATTCATTCAATGAATATTTATTAAGTGCCTGCTAGGTGGGAGGCATTTTTCTAAGTATTGAGGATAGAATAGTGAGTATAATAAAGATTCCTGTGCTTGTGAGGTTGCATTCTAGGAGGAAGAGAAAGATGAAAAATAATACATGTAATAAATTGATAAATTTCCTAGTGTTTTAGAAAGTGACAAGTGCTATGAGGGGAAAAACATAGAGAGCAAGTTAAATGGGATCAAGAATGCAAAGGAGGGTGAGTGAAATTATTAATAGGGAGATCAAGGTAAGCTTCATTGAGAGGGTGATACTTATACAAAGACTTGAAGGGGGTGAGACAAAAAGCTATGTGGATATCTGAAGGAAGAATTGTCTAGGGGGATGAAGAAGCCAGTGTAAACCTGTGAATGGGAATTTTGTGGGGTGTTTTGAGGAATAGCAAAGAGGATGGTGTGGATGGAGTGGAGTGACGGGGAGCATGGTAGGAGATGGGGCCAAAGAGGCTGCCTGAGGTTAGATCATGAAGGGGCATGTCAGCCGATTTACAGAGTTTGGTTTTTCTCTGACTGAGACATGAGGCTATTGGAGGGTTTTGAACAGAATAGCTATATAATCTAATTTATTTTATGAAAAGATTCCTCAGTCTGCTATGTTGACTGCTATGGGGGGAAGAAGATGGGGAAGCAGCAGGGAGAAGAAGTCAGGAGGCTATTGCAGTAATCCAGGATGATGGTGACTAGGGTCAGAGTAGTAGCGATTGAGGTGGAGAGAAGGGGTTGGATTGTGGATACATTGCAGTATAGCCATCTGAACTTGGTGGTTGAATATAGAATGTGAGATGTGAGTAGGGCCATACTCTATATGTAGGGCCTGAAGCTTATATAATTTGTGAGGCATTGTTTAAAAAATACAAAATTAAGTACAAAAGTAAGTATAGTAGTCTCCCCTTATCTGTGGGGTATACATTCCAAGACTCCCAGTGGATGCCTGAAACCGTGGATAGTTACCAAACCCTATATATGCTAGTTTTTTTTCCTATATGTAAATACTTATGATAAATTTAATTAATACTGGGTACAGTAAGAAATTAATAACAATAACAAATAATAAAATCGATTATAATAACATACTGTAATAAAAGTTATGTAAATGTGGCATTATTAAAGAAAATAAGGGTGACTTGAACACAAGCACTGCGATACCATGTCAGTTTATCTGATCACCAAGATGGCTACTAAATGACTAACGGGCAGGGAGCATATAAGCGTGGACAAGCTGGACAAAGGAATGATTCATGTCCTAGGTTGTCACGTCCAGCGTGGCAAGGGCAAACAGGTTTCTCTTAAGGGGTGACGCAGATTGAATAAGAGCAAGAGACAAAAGTAAGATTAAGAGCGAGACCAAGGGACTCAGCCAGAGAAGACTGAGTGAGCCCAAGGGACTCAGTCAGAGAATCTGATTGAGCCCCGAATCGGGTCAGCACATGGCTTTTATTGAGAAATTTGAAAAGAAGTGAAACTGTTTCATTGCTGTCAATCAATTTGCAACCTTGTGACTTATGTGTGCCTTAAGACCTTTTCCATTAGCATTCCCTTTGTGTTCCAACACATCCTGTGCCTTCACACTTCCTCCACATAGCCCCAAGACACTGTTACTGTGTCCTCCCAGGGGAGATAACTATTATCATTCTAATAGGTCCCAGTCACCTGAGACACTCCCCGAGAGAGCTTTACAGATATCATTCCATCCGGCCTCAGTTTTCCAAGACACTCTCTCTACTAATGGGTCAGAGGCTAATGTAGGGGGGTGGTCACGGAATCGGCTATAATGCAACACTAGGTGATGTGGGGCAGGACGATGCAAGATTTCATCATGCTACTCAGAACAGCATGCAATTTAAATTTTATAAATTGTTTATTTCTGGAATTTTCAATTTAATATTTCAGACTGTGTGTAACTGAAACTATGGAAAGCTAAACCACAGATAAGGGGAGACTATTGTAATATGATGCAGTTTCTTAGAAGATTTCACATATGACACAAGCATCAATTTAAATTGAAAATATGAGGGCGAGAATCATAGGTGGTCTCCAGAGGATGCTGTAGAAGTGATACTGAGTGAAGAAGAGAGGAAAAGAGACAACTGCCAGGGAAAGGAAATGACTGATCTTCCCCCTGGAAAAGTTGGTGAAGGCTCACAACCTTTAAGTCTTAGCTTGAAAGCAAGCCATGGGGATTAAGGCGTGGACATTTTTTTGGGACCATTATTCTGTCTACCATGATTCCCCATCTCTCTATTATGAAGAGGCTGTGTCTCTTGATCATCCAGACACTTTCCCTGTGGCATCTCCCACAGTGCATGGCTCTAGGCTTTCTGTTTATATTAACAGTAAAGTTATAGAAGAAACTTCTGGCTTTGGAATTTGTTGCTTTTTCTGTTTTGGTTTTAGTCAGGTGTACCTCAGAATAAAAAGGACGGTCTCAGTTCTCACTGGTAGAGTTCTCTGCCCCTGAGTCTAGACTCGCAGACCCTAGGAGGGCTCTTTTGTGTCCTGAGATATCTGGGTCTAATTTGCAATAGACTTTAAAGAATGAAGCTGATAATATACACTTCCAAGTGCCACTACAATTGGTGGTAGATAACCATTTCAGTTTTGGTCACACAAAAAATATAAAGTGTACTTCTCTCTTTATCACCAGTTGTTTAATTGTTACAGACTGATTGCTAGAAAAACAAGAGGAGAAGCTAAATTGCTTTTCCTGGCTCAAATCTATGGGGAATAAAAGCTAATTTCTGTGTAATTTTTGGCAAAAGCAGGAAGCAGTGCCTACATGGTTTCATTGGCTACTGTTTCATACCGCATCTTGCTAACATATGCTGGAGAAAATGCAATAGTTATGAGTAATAATAATAATAATGATAGATATTGTTGACTGGTAACCATAAGGCCCTTTTTTGGACAGAAAATAACTTATTGTCTTGGTTAATCATGCTAAATACTAAGAAAGAAAGTCACCCATAAGGATCATGGAGGAAAGAATTTTTTTATATATAGATTTTATTGGGGAATTGGGGGAGGGGAACAGTGTTGAGGAATCAAGGAAGGGGAACGGACAAGTTGCTGTCCTTTTGTTCTTCAGTCTAGTTGTGGAGGACTTTGCTTCACTGGCCCATGTTGGTATTATCATTGTGCTCTTCCTAGGTGAGGCAGTCGCTCACCGACCATTGGACAGCCGCTCACAGCAGCGCATGGCAGCTTCACCGGCTGCTCACGCTGGCTGCCGGCCACTCACAGTAGCTTACAGCAGCCCACTGCAGCCCCACTGCAGACTAAGCTGGTAATACTCTGGTTTGGTCTAGAGTTGGCCTCTGGGTGTGATGATTCTTGTGCCTCTTTGGCTGGGCCCTGGTGCAGAGCGATTTTAGAACAAAGGAGATCAAAAAGCACAACAGCCACCAAAAGAAACCAGATACTCTCACATGTAAAAACAACCGACAACCAACACTGAACATGCACAGAACTATCAAAAATACAAAAAAACAAAAGAAACACAAACAAAACAGCAACACCAAAAAAAAATTGCAGAAAAATGGAAAGAAGGAGGAAAAGTAGAGCGGGGAAAAGAAAAGAAGGGAGACAGAAGGGAGAAAAAAGTGTATATATATACATATATATATAAACATACACACATATATATATATATATATATATCTACAAAACTATATATGGATATATATACATATATACATATATAAAAAACTAAAAATGATAATAATAAAGTAGAAAAACAAAAACAAACAAAACAGAAAAAACAAGAACAACAACAAAAACCCTAAATCAGTGCCAGTCTTGGCTTAAGTCCACCAAGCTCTCCCCAGGTTGTCCTCTGCTGTACAAAAACTCCCCTGCATCTTGTGGAGGCAGAGCCGGCCACCTGGCGCCCACAGTGACCCTGGCAATGCAGTTCTAGATGAGTGGGGCTATGAGGTGTGGTTGGTAGTTTTTACAAAGTCAATGCCGTTTCTGCTGTCGCCGGCACAGACACGCATTGAGAGCACCGCAGCCGGGAGGTGGTGTTCTCTGCCGGGAGAGCCCAGCCGCAATTTTGAGCTGAGTCTTCTGACACAGACGCTGGACACCGTCGTGCTCTATGCTGAGCTCTTGGCAGGACTGTGGGGCGTAGGGAGGGAGCCCGTCGTCTTGCTGCTGTAACAATCTCCTATCTGCTTCCTGGGGCCCTGCATCGCCAAAGCCGTGGATACAGGCTGTGTCTCTGCACGCCTCCCTTCTCTCTTCCCCCACTTGCCCAGTTTGCCCACCTTCAAGTAATCCTCGTGCGAGTCTCTCAGCTGTTCTGTGTGATGAGCAGAGATTTCTCTGATGAGTTATGCCTGTTCAATTTGTGGTAATTTCCAGGGGAGAATTTAGGGAGCTCACCTTACTGCCGCCATTTGTATCAAGATTCTCTCCTATCTGTTTTCTGGACCCCTTCTCAACCCAAGTCCTTCCTCCATCATCAAATCTTTAGATGGGCCAATTGATTGATGATGGTTGATTTATTGATTTCCAGGACATTAGCAATGCTTAAGAGAAGGGGCTCTGTGCTGTAATGGGAAGTTTACTGAGCTAGCAACAAGAATTCTGGATTTTAGTCCTGACTCTGCCATTTATCTGTTATATGACTTTAGGAAAATCATGTGCCCTATATAGATCTCAGTTTTCCATCTCTATTTGATTTTTAAGGGCCCTTCTAATTCTGATATGCTATGGTTTTAAGGAACAATAGAATAAGAAGTCCTCCATTAAGGAGTAGAGAAGGGAACAGTTTTGGGAGTTGAAGTCAGAAGAGAGAAACTGAGATGTATCAGAAACCTACTATCACCTAAGATATTTTAAGTTAGATTCTTTTTTTTTAAGATTTTTATTGGGGAATTGGGGGATGGGAACAACGCTGGGGAATTGGGGGGAAGGGGAACAGACAAGTTGCTGTCCTTTTGTTCTTCAGTCTAGCTGTGGAAGATGTTGCTTCACTGGCCCAAGTTGGTACCATCATTGCGCTCTTCCTGGGTGAGGCAGATCAGTTGCCGGCTTCTGGATGGCCGCTCACTGCGGCTGCTGGCCGCTCACGCTGGCTGCTGGCTACACACGGTAGCGCATGGCAACCCACTGCAGCAGGGGCTGCAGCCTACGCCGCCGTCTCTGGTGACTCACAGCTGCCCAGCTCCAGGTTGAGATGTTGTTCAGCATCTTAGCTGTAGAGGGCAGTGTCACTGGCCCTCATATGTGGGATCTGAACTGGGGCCCTCTGGCGTCCCAAGCCAGCTCATAACCAACGCGCTGCTCGGCCGGCCCGGGATTTTCATTTTTTTAATTTTACTTTTCAATTATAGTTGACATACAAAATTATATTAGTTTTCGGTATACAACATTGTGATTAGACATTTATATAACTTACAAAGTGATCACCCCGGTAAGTCTAGTACCCATCTGACACCACACATAGTTGTTACAATATTATTGACTATATTCCTTATGCTGTATTTTACATCCCCATGACTATTTTTTAAATTTCTCTATTTATTATCTTTATTGGAGTGACATTGGTTAGTAAAATTATATAAGTTTCAAGTGTACATGTCTATAATACATTATCTATACATTGCATTGTGTGTTCATCACCCAGAGTCAGTTCTCCTTCCATCACCATATATTTGACCCCCTTTTCCCTCTTCTACCATCCCTCCACCCCCTTACAATCTGGTAACCACTAACCGTTGTCTGTGTCTATGAGTTTTTGTTTCTTTGTCTGTCTTGTTAGTTTGTTGCCTTCAGTTTTATATCCCACATGTGAGTGAAGTTATATGGTTCTCGACTTTTCCTGTCTGACTTATTTTGCTTAGCATGATAATCTCAAGATCCATCCATGTTGTCACAAATTGTTTAGTATGTCATCCTTTCTTATGGTTGGGTAATATTCCATTGTATACATGTTCTACATCTTCTCCCATGACTATTTTCATAACTGGCAATTTGTACTTCTTAATCCCTTTCACCTTTTCCACCCATTCCCCCAGCTCCCTCCCATCTGGTGATCATCAGTTTGTTTTCTGTATCTATGAGATTGTTTCTGTTTTGCTTGCTTGTTTATTTTGTTTTTTAGATTCCACATATAAGTGAAATCATATACTATTTGTCTTTTTCTGTCTGCCTTATTTTACTTAGTATAATATCCTCTAGGTCCATCTATTTTGTCACAAATGGCAAGGTTTCATTCTTTTTATGGCTGAGCAATATTCCATTGTACATATGTGCCACATCTTCTTTATTCATTCGTCTATCAGTGGACACTTAGGTTGCTTCCATAGCTTTGCTATTGTAAATAGTGCTTCAATGAAATAGGGGTGCATATATCTCTTCAAATTAGTGTTTTGGATTTCTTTGGATAAATACCCAGAAGTGAATTGCTGGGTCATATGGTAGATCTTTTTTAAAATAGTTTTTGAGGAACTTCCATACTGTTGTCCATAGTGGCTGCATCAATTTGCAATCCCACCAACAGTGCATGAGAGCTCGCTTCTATCCACACCCTCACCAATACTTGTTGTTTGTTGATTTATTGATGATGGCCATTCTGGCAGGTGTGAGGTGCTATCTCATTGTGATTTTAATTTGCATTTTCCTGATGATTAGTGATGTTGAGCATCTTTTCGTATGGCTGTTGGCCATCTGTATGTCCACTTTGGAGAAATGTCTATTCAGGTTCTCTGCCAATTTTTTTGATTATTTGTGTTTTTTTATGTTAAGTTGTATAAGTTCCTGATATAGTTTGGATATTAACCCCTTATCAGAGTACCACTGGCAAATATCTTCTCCCATTCAGTAGTAGGTTGTCTTTTCATTTTGTTAATGATTTCCTTCACTGTGCAAAAACTTTTCAGTTTGATGTAGTCCCATTTATTTTTTCTTTTGTTTCCCTTGCCCAAGGAAACATATCCAAAAAAAATTTTGCTAAGAGAAGTGTCAAAGGGTTTACTGCCTATGTTTTGGGGATTTTCATTTTCAAAGAGGAGGTCATGAAGACACATTTAATCCTAGAGGAAAAAATTGGACAAAGACTCATTCTGGGTGCCCCTCAAATCACTTAGCCCATGCAGAGCCACACATCTTAACAGTAAGAACAAAGAGTACCTTCACAGGCCTGGGAGCTAAGAACTTTGTAAAGAACCTGAAAAACTGCCCACACAGTAGTTCTAAGCATCTAGTATGGGGTTTGATTAAATTGACTTTGAAGTCCCTTTTAACATGAATGTTCTGTCATTGTATGATTCCAATTGATTCATTTTACAACATACAGTTCTGTTCAGGTGCTTTCTCTTCAGATCCAGAAACATGAATGACTATGGTATGTTACAAATTGCTATCCTGATCTTATTGTTTATATATGGATATAGTTATAATTAACATATAACATTGTGTAAATTTGAGATGTACAATGTGTTGGTTTGATTTATCCTGATCTTCCAAAAGAAATCTAAAAAGGAAAAAGAACCCAACATACTCACACAATAAGCACACACACACACACACACACACACATTCACACACACACAGAACACTTTGACAAGTTGGGTTTTTGCAAATTAAAGTAAACATGAAGAAAAAGGGCCATGACCTCTGGCCTTCAAAATTATCATTCCAATTGCCAAACTTAATGGAATGAGTTTGAATGCTATTTAATGATACTCGTGTGGGGGAGGAAAAAATAATTTCCTTCTACCTTTCTAAGTTTGTTTGATTATCAATTTGATTAGTAATCAGATTAATGAGAGGCAGATTAACAGAAAAGTATAACCCAATTTATTATATATGTACATATGTGTGTTCCCTACGAATATGAGACCCCAGGACAAATCCTGCAGTTGAGGTTGATACGCCATTCTGGACTAAGAAGAGGGAGGCAGGAGTCTGGGACTTCAAAGGGGAGCCAGGCAATTTACAGGTAAATGAGAAAGAAAAACCTTTGGTAAAAAAAATTCTTTCTAGGCCACTCAGAAACAATGGGACACAGAGTGGGGTCTATAAACAAAGTTTGCTAGGTTCCTCTGTGTCTGCCACACTTAGTTCATGTTGTGCTAAGGTGATTGCTCCCTTTCTTTCAGTAGGTTTTTCTATCTGGATTACTTTAGGCAGGTGAAGGGGGAGATAAAAGGCTCTTTGTGAGTCTTTTATTTCTTAAAAATAACCAGCTTAAAATAATCAATATCCCAAAAAGGCATATTTTGGGGTGGCAAACTCTGCTTCCTTTCACTCAGCAAGGAAGAAAATTCCAGTGTCAGTTTCCTCCAACCCTTCAGTTAGTTGGATGAATCTGGAGTCCAAACCAACCATTCCAACTGGCTGCCGGATGTCTGTGTGGCAATGAAAATGGAAGCAGAATCATTACACTCAGAAGCACCTGATGGATCACATCAAAAATTTTAAAATCACATTTTTATACCCCTAATACTTCATGCATAGTAGGTGTTTACGGTAGATGTGTTCAATGAATGAATAAAATACATCAGTGTGTGCAGGTCAGGACTGGGAGGGCAGGAGCAGGTTATTCCAGACTTTGTATCAAAGTCACAGAAGTGTCAGAGACCATGGTTCATTTGAGAAACAACAGGAAGTTCAGTTGACCTGAAGTATAGAGCACTCTGTGGTGGAGGTGCAACAGCTAGAAATGAGGCTGGACAGGAGGCTAGATCACCAACGGTGTTTAAATGCCACGCTGTGGGTTTGGACTCTTATCCAGAAAGCCACGGGGGTGGGGGCAGAAAGGGAGTAGAAATGGGTTTGACGCTGGGGTGGGCTTTTAAGTTGGAGTGTGGCGACATGATGATAGTTGTCTGTTAGAGACAACTCTGGCTTCTGGTGTAAAATGGATGAGGAGAGAGGAGCGTTGGGAAGTCAGCCAGGAGGCTGCAAACCTGGAGGCAAACTGCCTGGTTAGGAGGCCCTTTGGAAGTTGTGCAAAATGGATGAGGACCTGAGCAAGGCAGTGGTAGCGAGCGGAGATGAAATGTTATTTAGGACAGAATGAGCAGGCAAAATAGTGCTAGAAGATAGAAGCTAGCACCTTGACAGAGAGAGTGAAATTAGCACCCCCTCCAACAAAACCCAATAACATTTACCTCTAATCAAGTAAGGAACAGAGCCTTGTGATAACAGCAGCAGTGAACAATAGACCAGATGTGCGATGACAGTAAATCTAATATGCAATATGGCACTCAAGAGAGAACATGAGAGTCCTGGTCTGCTCTGGGCAGAAGGTGTCTGTGCCCTGGCGTTGGGGGCATGGGGAAGGGTGTAGGATAGACTCATTTTCCGCCTTACACTTGCAAAAGATATAAAGGTCTTGTAAACTCAAAGAAGAACCTTGAACCCTGGTCTGTGGAGCAACAAAGCATGGAAGAACTACAGGGCCAGAAGATTTGTCTTCAAATTGTTAGACCACCATGGGAAGAGGGGCAAAGCTGGCTTTGTGTGGCCTCAAGGGGGCAGAAGTTACAGGGGGCCTGCTTTACTCAGCCTCAAATTATGATGCAGAGAACCAAGCTGTGATCTGAGGAGCCAGCGAGTCACTGGAAGTTGTCCAGCCTAGAGGGCAGGGACCCTGTACATGGGACACACACACACCTCCAAACCCCCAAACAACCAGTGTGGATAGAGTCAGTGGATGACCTCTGAGGTTCTTACTGGCCCTGTGATATATAAATTCTGGCCAAGCGGGTGCATATTTCTCAGCAGTCCTGCCTCAGGGATGAGGTGGACAACAGTACCTCTCCGTTAGCTTTCTTATACTCGTTTGTTAAAAGGAAATAGGTCGCTTGGATGTTGCCAGACCAGGGAAGTTGCAGCTTCTAAGTCATCGTAACTTCTTGCGGTGGTTGGGGAGCCGGAGCAAAACCTGGCCATAGCCAGGAGCAACCAAGCGCGCATTGAGATAAACTTTGGCTTGGACTTTGCAAAACGAGAGGGGTGGGGCTTCTGGAATGGCTCCTCTGAAGAAGTCAATTGGCCCCGCGGGAATCGAAGGGGCGGGACTAGTTCATTGTTGCTATTGGTTCAGCGGGCAAGTTGAGGGATGGCAGCGAGGGGGCGGAGCTCGCGCGCGGAAGCAATTGGCTAGGCGAGAACGCACTGAGCGGAGCGGGCGGGTGGGTGAGCCCGCAAGCCGGCAGCCGGGACCCGCGAGCTGGGAAGCAGCTGCCGCGAGGGGCTCACGGGGCATTGGCACTGGGGCACGCGCTTGCGTCGCTGACTTGGATGCGGCGGAGACGCTTGTGCGCCTCGTGCGCTAGGGAAGCGAGCCTTTCAACAGCTGGCCTCGCCAGCCACAGTCTCAGGGAGCAACTGGGAGCGTTGCCGGTGCTGGCAAGAGGTGGAGGCAGGAGACCCGCTACCGCAGCGGAGACCAGAGCAGAGACGCAGCGGCTCCTGAGGATCCCGGTAAATGCCAGCTCTGCTCACAGAGAAGGCGTCCACGTCCCGCTGGCCTCCGGGGGCTGTGGGGCCTCGCAGACAGGGCCACTCTGGACCTTTGGTGAGGATTGCGGGAGGAGACGCGCAGGAGACCTGAATCGCCCCACCTACCCCTGCAGAGTCAGGTTTTCCAGAGTTGCGCCCAGGCTCTTCTTCCGCTTTGTCTTCTCCCTTCACCCTGGAACTTGCGGTACCTCCTCTGGCTGTGGTGCCGCACTAGGGGGCGCTCCAGCCGCTGCTCCAGCCGAGGTCACTCGGGGCCCTCCCCTGGGGTACGCTGGCAGTGGCATCCAGCTAGTGGGCACTGAAGGTGCGCTCTTCTGTTCGACTCCCACACCAGTCACCAGGGAGCCTTTACCCCTGGTCCAGCGGCACTCATCCAATTAATCATTAGCAGCCCCTCCCCCTGCCCCACAGATGACCCGGTCCTTGGCTTCAGGTACGTGTCGAGAATCTCGGCTTGAGGTTTCCAGCGCGGGTACAATTAGACGGTGTCCAATCTGACTGGGAGAGCAGGGCTCACCCACAAGGCGTGAGGAAGGGGGTCCTGAGTTGGGTTGGGCGGCAGTGGGGCTAGGGGAAGAAGCAAGTTGGAGAAACCTACGCTGTAGAAGAAAATGCTATCCCAGAACGCGGTGGAATCGTGGGACCATGTCCTTGGGACCCTGTCTGCTTTATATTTGGCTTCCTGCTTTTTGCGCTTTTATTTAAAGCCAACCACTACCGGAGAACTTTACAATGCTGCTAACTCCGAGGAGTGATTTGTATTGGAAAACTGGGTTCCAGCATGAGGACTACCCTTTGGGACTTTTCATCTTCTGTATCTTTTCTAGATTGAGAATGAGGCCTCAAATATCATGCCCAAATGTATACTGTTTTCCTGCCTGCCTGTGATCTAACTTTGGAACTTCATGCTGTTGAAAGAGTGTAAACTTGTGCAGCACAATTGGTAGGGCTCAGTCTTCATCTTAAGAAAACCACTCTTTGGGACAACACAATTGGGACCTCTCAAGTTCTGTTTTTTGTTTGCTTTTTTAAAGAATGTGGTATTCCAGTAGTCACATTTTGTTCTGTGCCTTTTCTTGTTTGTTTGTTTGATTTTTTTGGGAGGGAGTCACTCAAAGCATGGAGTAACTTGCACGAAGGTAGTTTTACGCTGACACTTGCTAAGCACAGAGAAAAGTGACAAGGGGACTAGGCCTGCTGGCACTGGTGCCCAAGCAATCCCAGCTATGCATATCAGAGGATGGGTGGAGCTGACTTGGGGTGGAGTAACACTGTGGGGGACAGGGCCACCTGAAGCCATCTTAGTTCCTGTGGTGGGTCATGTGCTTTCCATGTAGTCCTAGCCAAAGATCACACCTGCAGTGTGGCCCATGTGTTTGGGTTCCCCATCATACACATGTAGAGAAAGTGGCCTTTGAGTGGCTTCATGTGTCATCTCCAGCATCAGAAGAAAAGGTGAGGCACAGAGGTTTGGGAATGTGGAGGTAATGGTGGTGGCAGTGGTAGGGTGTGTGTGTGAGAGAGAGAAAGAGAGAAAGATATTTCCTTCAAAAGTTGAAGCAGCTCTCTGCCATGGAGACTGGCTACATGTTTATCTTCCTAGCATGCATTCCTGCCTTTGCTAGGCAGAAGGACTTTTGCTGGGTTGTTTCAGAGCCAGGGTGGTGGTACGTGTGCAACTCTGATTTAGTGTCCACTTGGGTCTATATGGGTACTGTGTTATATCCAACATGCTCCTGGAATTTTAAGAAGCTTTAAAGCCAAGCTTGGGGCTGATGTAGACTTAATTACTGGGGCCCAGTCTGAGCAAAGGTGCACTGCATGGAATCCAGTGGTCCTTTGCTCAGAAGAGACAAACAGTGTAAGCTGTGTCACTTACAGGAGGAGTGGACGGTCAGCCACAGTAATAATGGGAGCTCACATTAATTGTTTATTGGGGGGTAAGTACTTGGCTTGCATCATTTCCCTTAATCCTTCAGAAATTCTGTAAGGTAGACCCTATTATCATCTTCTGAAGCTCAAACAGGTTAGATGAATCACCCAGCTGGTCAATGACAGAGGTGGGATTTGAACGTAGGTCTGCTTGACACCAGCGCTTGAGCTTGAAAGCATTTTAATATTTACTGTCACAGAGGTTTCATAAAAGAGGTGGGATGTAAGCAAGGCTTTGAAGGTGGTGGGCCTTACTTAGGGATAGAGGACATTTGGCTGAGGGGGTGAACATGTTTGAAGGAACTCAAGGAAGACTGGCCTAGCTAGATTGGGGGATGGACACAGGGGCATGATGAAATATAAGGCTAGTGAGGCAGGGAAGGGTCATATTTTGGAGAACCTTGAAAAGAACTTGAGGTGTCATGCAGTGAGAAATAGGGAGATGTTAAGAATTTTTGAGAAAAAAACAGCATGACAAGACCAGTACCAATCACTTGGTGTGCCCTATCTGAGTCTCTGAGCCTGTCTCTGTCTCACTTTTTCTTGAGAATCTTGCCCAATTGTCATCATATTAAACCTTGTTTTTGAATTTCTTGAGCGCTTGCAGAGTGCTAGGTGAATGCAACCAAACAGATTCTTGGGTTCAGTGTGCAGAAAGAGCAAGTTAGGGGAGGGGCCAGTGGGTCAAGTTCAGCCTAGATGGGTGTGCTTCAGTCTACACAATGTTTTCAAAAGCCATTGGATTAGGGGTCAACATTGGAAAACCAAAAGATCTATAAAAAAAAAGTCAGGATTTCCAGCTTCTCTTGAAACACCAGAAGGCCTGGTGTATGTTTTGCCTGTGGAAGGCAGAGCTGTGTAATGCTGACCCCTTTATCTGGGATCTGAGTTCTCCACACCTCCCACCCCAGTCCTGGGACCTACCTGACCCTGTAGGCCCCAGACCCCTACTCTAGGGAAACAAGCCTCCACTCAGAAAGGTTCTAATTTAGGATTACCTTCTTGTATTACTGTGTAATTAGGGAATTGTTGGACATGCAGTAGAACCAACTCTGTGAAATGTGAGTAATCTTAACACACAGGGATGCTGTGGACATCACTGGGGAAAGGCTGATGGCCAGGGACTGAGCATTATCTATAGGTGGTACCTTTGCTTTGGGCTGGGGTTTCGAAGCCCGCTATGCTAGGTCCCCAAAGAGACATTCTGGTGGGCCTTACTGTTCTTTATCCTTCACTTGGACTAAGGATTTCTTTCCGCTGAATACTTGGTGTGTACAGTTTGTGCACCAAAATGATGAAAAGAGTTCAGGGGAAGAAAACAACTCAGAAATGACTACCTAAAAAGTATCATGTTGCAAAGGTTAATGTAGAAGTCCCTGAAGGCTCTCCATATGTTCTAGATGGACAGGGATAAGCCATTTCTGTACTGGCCTTTGGGGTGGAGAGTTCTTCCTTGTGCAGGTCTGTCCTGCAATACAGGTCATTTAGCATCTCTGGCCCTCTGCTCACCAAATGGCAGCAGTGCCCTTCCCTAAGCCAGTTATTGTGACAACTAAAACCAACCGTTCCTGTGCATGTCCCAAGACTCTTGAAGGGAACAGTACTAGCACATTCGAAAACCACTAAGGCATATTCCCAGAAATGTCACCACTTACTTCATGTGAAAGAGCATTAAAACCATTATCACTTTTCTGTGGCCCAAAATATCCTATGGTTCTCATGGAATTCACAATTTACTTCCTCATATTCCAGTTAATTGTTTTAATTTCTTTCTCTTTCTAGACTCAGTGCTTTGAGAATGACTCATTGTATCCCCCAAAGTGCTTTATACCGAGTAGATGCTTGGTGTACATTTGATTAATCTCCCAGTTAACTGATTAATGTTGATAGCTGTAGGAGCCTGAAAGAATAAGCAAGTCTGCATTAGCATTTCACGATTCATCTCTAGGTGCTATTGTTAGTATTTTCACTATGGAAGCAACACCTTTTAAATGTAGTTGATAAACACATTCTCTGGTTTAGTAAGATTTAGAATTATCAAGTTCCTGCTATGTGCCAGGCACCCTTCCTTCTAGGCTCTGAAGATAAAATGGTGAACCGGACACATGCAGCCCCTGCCATCATGAACTTGCAGACTAGGGGTTAGGAAGGGGCGCAGATAAAAAAAAACCACGTTAACAAATACACATGATAATTTCATCATTTCAGTGTTACCATGAAAATAAATTGGGTTGATATGCTACAACATGACAGGAGTGAGAGCAGTGCTGTTTAAAATAGTGTTCAGGGAAGACTTCCCTGAGCCACATCTGAATAATGAGAAGGAGCCAACCATGAGAAAACCTTGAGGAAGACAGCACTTCAGCTGGAGGGAACCACAAGTGCAAAGGCTCTGAGGAGTGAACTTGATGCATTTAAGGAGCAGTAAAAAGGCCAGTGTGACAGTCATTGGAGAGAACAGGGCAGTAGGGCCCAAGGGGACAAAATGAGTTGAAAGAGATGGGTAGCGGCTATATTTTGGGTAAAAGCAGTTTGGATTTTGTTCAAAGCATGGTGGAAAGCCACTGGAGGGTTTTGAACAAAGGAGTAATAGGATCTGACTTAAGGTTTTTTATTTTTAAAGCATTTTGGCTGTTTTGTAGTGTAGACTTCATGGGGGCAAGGATAGAAGAAGAAAGACTAGTTGGGAGGCTGCTACAGTAATCCAGGTTAGAGATGATGGTGGCTTGGACCTGGGAAATAGCAGTGAAGACAGAGATGAATTTGGAATGTGTGGTAAAGGTGGAGTCAAAATGACTTGCTGAAGGATTGAATGTAAGGGGAAGGGAGGAACTTGAGCACCTGGGTGGAGGGTGGCCCCATTAGGGAGATAGGAATCACTGGGTGACTCCCAAAATTTCTGTTGCACTTGTTAGGTTGAGATGCAAATGAAGCATTCAACTTGGACACATTGAATAGGCAGTTGAATATCCATATAAAGGTTGGCTGGAGCTTTAGCCTACATAAACATTAAATGCAAATTCAAGCCACTTTAAGTTGCCATTATAAACTAATTAAGGTAGCAGAAATAAAAATGATAATGGTCCAATGTAAGCAGAGCTGCACAAGGTACATGGGAATTGGGCATGTTAACACTGTGATGGCATGATAAGTTGACTTAATCCTTCAGGAGAACAATTTGACAACATGTAATGAGCCATGTGAACTTATTCCTATCCTTTGATATAGTCATACATTTTGAGGAAATCATTTAAAGAAAGATTTGGACAAAGATTTTCATTGTGTTGCCCTTTCTCATACGAGTAGTATAGAGTAGTAGTGATACTCTTTTGGAAAGAGGTGCTCTTTTTTTCCCCCTTTTTTATTAGTTTTAGGTATACAGAGCAACATAATAGTTAGACATTTGCACCCCTCACAAAGTGATAACCTCCCCAAGCTACTACCTGTCTGGCATCTTATATAGCTGGTACAGTACCATTGACTCTATTTCCTATGCTGTACTCCACATCCTGTGACTATATATATAATTGCCATTCAATATCACTCTACTTCAGCTTCAGGTGTAAAAACTAACTGGAAAATGCAAATCCCCATGAAGGGTGAATATCTAACCAAATATGTATAACTCTATAGAGTTTCTATAGAATGTCTCCTATATATAGAATTTCTACAGAAGTTTGCTATAGGCATTAAAAGTGAGAAATGTGTTGACCATATCAGTATGTGAGATTATTATGAAATAGGTGTAAAAACCAAATCATGATGGTCTATAATTACAACTGTGTAAATCTCACGTTATTCATGCAGAAAATTGTAAATATACAGTTGTTTTAGTTTTTTAATCTTTTCACCCACTTTTGACTTTATAGCTCTTTCACTCTGGCAGTGTTCCCTGGTCAGGATACTACAACACAGTGGTCCACCATGAAGAGTTCACATGAATTGTGGCTTCTCCAGTCTTTCCTCCCTTGATCACATTTTCACCATAAGGTATTGAGTAGTATCGTATTCTGCAGGATTTGTATTCAAATAAGTTTACCTTGGGATTTTAAAAAGTTTGGGAAATACTGCTGCTTTCAGAAACTACTTAGTAGCTCAAGGCCCGGTCCCATGTAAAGGCTGCTTTTGCCCTGTAGGTGGCGACTCGTGGGCAGGAAGTTTGCTGATAATTTTCTGATTGGGAAGATAAAACAGAAGTAAAACACTGGCAACTTCATAATATGCGTTTCCCACAAATAATACTCTATTTGGTGAGTGAGGCTAAAGTATGTAAGATACTCAGCCACATTCCTTGAAATCCCTGATAGCTTTTTTTTAAATGTGAAGAGGAGAAAGCAATGAGTCTACTTGAGTAGCATTATAGTAAATTAATCCAAGGTATAAAGCAGTATTCTAGGTTAGAAATGTCTGGGGAGACATGTTCTATAACAAAAACGTTCCTGGAACTAAAGAAGGGGCAAATACAAAAAGACTGCTTAGATGGGTCTGCGACTGCCCTGTGCATATTTTTAAAAATTGCTCCCTCCCTTGCCATCCTGAAGTGACTCCCATATTCACTGTTATGTAAATGCATTTGCACAGAAAGGCCTTACACAAACCTTTCTTTAGGTTTATTTGTTTTATTAGCCTTAGAAACACTTTGCTTTCACAAAAATTATCCCAGGAAGGAAATATTAGTATGATCTTTTAAAATGGGGAAGTGAAAACAGGAAAATTAAATTGTCCAAGGAGATGAATTAACATGAATCCGGTTTTCTTCATTTTAAGATCAACAGTTCTCATGCCAAACTCTCCCTTAGAGAAGCTTTTCTTTGACCGGCAGTAGAAGAGATTCTCTCGCAGTAGGACACTCATATTTCCTGGTAACAAATTTATCATTGCTGAATGGCTGTGGATCTCCAAAACTCCCTTCCTTTCTGACCTCAAAGCTCCCAGTGATCCGCTAAGCCCTTTAGGACCATCTTAATTTGGGAATTTAGTTATCTCGTAGGTTGTATATTGGCTATATTCCTATTGCAACACTGAGGGTTGCTCATTTTAATGATGTGATTTAAAAAATTTTCAAGATCATATGGTCAGCCTAAGTTTTAAAACTGTTGTTTAGGTTAGTGATGTGTTAAAACATATGAATGTTCATCCATGACTTCTTGAGTGAAGAGCTAGGGAATAGTTCTATTTGGTCAAGACTTACTCGGCTTCTGTACTAACCAGGAAATTGGCAATCAGCTACGTTGATTTAACCCAAATATATCTTGGTTGCCCTGCTGACTACAAATATATTGATATAATTTTAAATGCTTTCAAAATGACTAACTTTAAGTTTTAAAAGCCTGGAGTAAAAAGAAAGGCAGAAAATAACTACTTTGAAAGACAATATTGAGTTGTATAGATGGTCCTATTTTTTTCACTGTGTTTAGAAAAGTGCCTCATTCAAATGTCCTTGACAACAAATACTTGTGGGAGTGAGGAAAAGTGAAAGAGAATGAATGATGGATACTTTTCTAACAACTCCAGTGCTTTTAAAGTTTTAAAGTTATATTTCTGATAAAAAAACTGGAGATGTAGCAGGAATCTCTCTAGTATCTTCTGAAATGAAAGAAAGTGCTGGAGTAACTTTGAATTGCAGACCCTACAGAATGTGTTGAATTTTCACTGCAGATTAAAGCAACCATTTTAAGTTTGTGAGAACATCTCAAGACTGTTTCCTTTTCTCTCTTCTCTTCTACTGTTATTCAGTCAGCTTTGATACTAGGTATGGAGGCAAAGAAGATGAGGTGGACGGATGACTAGAGAAAGCAGCCATGTTCTCTGAGTCCACTAGAAATGTTCTGGCATGGGAAGTATGTTGAGTGAAATGCTTTGGTAAAGCTATGTACACACAATACTGCTGGAATGCACACTGTGTAAACATTGAATAACTATAATTTTTTAAGGTTAGAGGATCTCTCATTTGCCTCTGCAAAGGTATTAAACAGAAGTGATTTCAATAATGTTGCTTTTAATCAGATGAGAAGACGTGTGCCTGTGGTGTGGGGTTGGGGGATTGGGGAGGTCATGGAACATAATAGAACACGGGAATAGTAAAAAATCTTTATTGTTTTACTTTTTGATAATTTATGGAGGTCATAACTGTGGTATTCTTTGCCATCAGGGCTTGGTTTATACTAGGCTCTTAAACATTTGTTGAATAAAGTAATCTATGCATATGACAGCAATTGGTGAAATGATGGGAACATCATTAATGAATTCTACCATTGCTGTCAACTGAAGCACAGACTTATTAAAAGAGAATTTAGAGGCCAAATTAAGTTGTTCTAAATAACCAAGTTTAAGTTATAGTCTAATAACTTTTTTTTTTAAGATTTTTATTGGGGAATTGGGGGAGGGGAACAGCGCTGGGGATTCGGGGAAGGGGAACAGACAAGTTGCTGTCCTTTTGTTTTTTTTGGTTTTTTTAGATTTTTTTTTAAATTGGGGAATTGGGGGATAGGAACAGTGCTGGGGAATTGGAGGAAGGGGAACAGACAAGTTGCTTGTCGTTTTGTTCTTCAGTCTAGTTGTGGAGGACGTTGCTTCACTGGCCCAAGTTGGCACCATCATTGCGTTCTTCCCGGGCGAGGCAGATCAGTCGCTGGCTTCTGGACGGCCGCTCACGGCGGCTGCTGGCCGCTCACGCTGGCTGCTGGTACACACAGTAGCCCATGGCAACCCACTGCAGCAGGGGCTGCAGCCTACGCCGTCGCCGGCGACTCACAGCAGCCCAGCTCCAGGTTGAGCTGTTGTTCAGCATCTTAGCTGTGGAGGGCAGTGTCACTGGCCCTCATATGTGGGATCTGAACCGGGGCCCTCTGGCGTCCCAAGTCAGTTCTTAACTATCACGCCACTCGGCCGGCCCATAGTCTAATAACTTGATCTCAGTGATTCCACCTGTTTTGGTAGATCTATTTTTATTAATATATATAAAATACATAAAATGCACGAGTGTATCTACTAAATAGTGTATCTAATTTAAAATAGATTATTTAGCAGTCACTATGGAAAACAGTATGACGGTTCCTCAAAAAATTAAAAATAGAACTACTTTATGACTCAGCAATTCCACTCCTGGGTAGTATCAACTGGACAAAATAATTTTCCAGGTAGCCTGCCAAAAATAGGATTTATTCAGGGAAAGGAAAACGAAAAACTACCGCAGCAGTGTGAGAAAATGCATCTTTGGCTGGTTCCACCCCTCTCCCAAGATGGCCCCTATATGTATTCCCCTCCCCCACTTCAGGAAGTTAGAACCATAAAGTTTTAACAGAAAGTCAGGAGTAGAGAGTAACAGGAATCCCAGCTCCCAGGTCAGTTTTTTTAAAGTGCCAGTTTGCTTTTGTTAAGTCCTTACTTCTTAAAAATGACCTAAGAGACCGAGTTTTCGTTCCAAAAGCTTTATTCAGCCAAGCCTGGCGACCGCCTCACTCTGCAAGAGGACAACAGCCCCGAGGTCTTGGAGGGTGGAAGTTTTATAGGGGCTTGACTTCCGGGAGTTTGAGCAGAAGCAAGTGTACAGAAGCAAAAAAGTAGTTAGTTCTTGCAAAACGTCCTGAGCCAGGTGTGAAAATGGGTTATCTGTAAAATAATCTATTGTAACGTAATTCTTGCAAAGAAAAGCTTTTACTTATAACTGCATCCTGGCACCTTTAACAGGATGTTCTCCTATGCTCAGCTAGAGTATGACTTTTTCTTATTCCTCAGGGCGGGGGTATTTTCTAAACTGGGCTTGCTTCGTCTAGGGTCTGAGCCTGGGTCCTCACATTCCCCATTGGTCTTATGTATGGAATCAAATTGTTGATTCGAAATTCTGGAGGGGAGTGTATTGGTGGCGGAGGACTAGGAGCTTTACCTGACTGACCTGACGACGAATGAAAGTACTGAGAGTATTAAGGATACAGGGTCCAACAAGGAAGGCGAGGAGCAGAAGAACAAGCGGTCCCGCCAGGGCAGAAATGAGGGTTGTGAGCTAAGGAGACCAGTTAAAAAGTGACTGATTGTCCCTAACGGGAGGCTAAAGTGTCCCGGATGACTCCTGATTGGTTAGTATAGAAGTAGCAGGTCTCTCCTAGGGCAATATAGAGACTACCTTGTTTTGTTGTTGGGTAGAAGTGAGAACAGGAATGGGGTAGGGGCAGAAATCTGTCAAAAACGGGAACGGAAACTGTTGGGTTTAAAACGGGAACTATTTGGCTTGGGGCTTATAGTTAGGGTCTTAGAGAAGGGGTCCTTTAGAAGGGTATGGGGCGGAGTGTAACTCCCAAAGGTAGTGGGGAGGGAAAACTGGGGGCAATCTGGACTGTACGGAGGGGAACAGGGCTAGGACAGCACAGAATGTGACAGTCTTAGCTTTAAGGAGTCAGGCGAGGTGTCCTGGACCCTCTATAGTTTCTGGGCCGTCCTTAGTCAGGCAAACCTTTAGAGCCATTGGGATAGTGAGGATAACAGTGTATGGTCCATTAAAGGAGTGAGTCCGAGTCTTCGGGTTGGAAGGGACAAACAGGGTCCAACGGGGGAACAGGCAAGGCGTCCCGGATGGCTCCATAGGTACTCTTTGATGTGGTATGGAAGGCCTGTAGGGAGTTGAGTAAAGATTGGTTATGGATTTTAGTCTGTAAGTTTTGAGCACCCCACTGGTCTTTTTGGGCGCCCTCTGTTGTCTGTCTTGTTTTCCCTTAGAGACGCGATCCCTATAAAATCTCTATGGGAAGCTGAGGGACAGGAGGTCTCTTCTTCTGTATCTGCTTCCTGCTGGGCAGGGGCGTAGAGCTGTCCCTGCCTATTGGGGGATTTACGGAACTCTTATCCTATCTGATCTTAGATGAGAAGAAGGAGTCCTGAGATCTGCCTGGGAAACTATTTTGGCTTTTTTGGCGGGGACTGGTTATGTTGTTGTTGGGGTATTACCTTTATTCCCAAGGCCCTTAATTGTTGGCAGATCCTGGAAGCTTTAATCTCCAAACCTTGAGAAGGACCTCCGACCATGTCAAATTGAGAAAAGTAACAACGGGTAGCTTTAGCAGTTTAGCTTGAACAGGGGTCCAAGGTTTTTAACTGGCTCCAAGGAATATGATTGATAGTCTTTCTTTGGGGAAGTCCTGTGGAGACTTAAATGAAAAGATTAATTTAAGGGAAGTGGACCTAGTTACTGCCTCTGGAGCCTAATAGCTGTTGGTACAAAAAATTGTACAGGTTTTTTTTTATATATATATAGGAACTAACTGGTCTGTTAGAGGCCTTTTCCTAGGCTTTTAATAGTATTTTACTTTTTTTTTTAAGATATAGACTAATGGTAAGGAACAGGCTGAGTAAAATAAGTCTAAATCCGGGGGCTTTTTGTGTCTTTGTAACTGAGTAGTTTTTAGAGAAAAAGAAAAAGGCCCAGACTGAGCGGTTGAGACAGAATTAAATGGTTTTTATATTAATAGGGTTACCTGCCACGTCAGGGTCACCTACAGTTTTACCCCTATGATGAGACTAGCTTGGGAGCCACTGGGAGCTTTAGGCCTGTAGTTACTTACAGCCCCTTGTGGGGAGGGAATTGGTCCCTGCTCCCTTCAGAGTAGGGGACAATCCCTCCTCCAGGGCCCTTTAGTTTGTACAGAGGGTACGGCTGTTTAGTACTCCTTATTCCAGCCGTCTGGACTTTTATATCCAAAGCTGACTCCTTTACCCGGTGTTTCCTCTTCTGGGGCTTGTGGGGTGCCCTGAGGTGGCTTTAGCCCTGGGTGATTATAACTGTGGCCAAAAATCTGGCCTGGCTCTGGTCTCATCTTTTGCTCTGACTGTTCCTTTTATTTTTATTTTAGCTGTTAAAGATATTTAAACAACTTCCTGCCCCTCCCCCCTTTTTTTCTTTTTTTAGTTTCTGAGCCTCTTTATCAGGAGGTAACAGTGGGCCAGAACTATTAGAATATGTTGTCAGTTGTATTAGCCTAGGCTTTTTTATATTGGCCTATTTTTGATACTGAGGATGGTATATGAGCTCCAGTGGTTTCCAAAACACAGAAGTTTATATAGCTATTAGCAAAAACTCAACTCCTAAATTTAATCCCTTGAGCAACTTAAAGACCTGATTGAGACAATACAAAACATAGAAAACTATTCTGATGACATACAATCTTTACTTTCCAGGCAGAAAACCTTTTTTATAGCATTATTAGTAGACCAGCAATTTAATAAATTTTATCCCATCTAGCAAAAAGGGAAAATGTAATTAACCCTGTACTAGCTTACTTGTGATATTTGGACTTATTTAAACATATCTAGTTTAACTATACATAAAATTCTCCAAAAATTTTTTTTCTACATTCCTTTTACTTGTCTAGTTCCTTCCAGCCTGTCCCATTTATTTAGAAACAATTATCCCCAGGACAAACCATCCTCTCTCAGTTCCTTTAAAAGTGTGCCTCTATATCCTATACCTTTCTTGTATTTTTTATACCAAAATCTACAACTTTAAGACCTTAATTTTTATTGACAACCAAAACCAAGTAACCAATATTTTTATTAGTAAATCTATAATACATTGTGTAACCTTTAGAAGTATAGGTTATGTCTTTTAGCTTTTCTGTGACAAGAAGCCAAAAATAGATGAACTCAGACCTATCTAATAATTAATATTTTAGTATTTTATTATCTTGAAATATTTAGGTATTTAATAACTTTTATTATTTAACATAACTTAGTAAAATTAAAATATTAAGTTACCAACAGATGTTGAGAAACCATATCCAAGAATTTATACTATATAATTATTATTGAAAAGTTTTATCTAAAACCTTATTTTTGACAAATTTGTGACAGATAACATGAATTTATTTCTGTAAACTCAGGTAAAATAAAAGATACTATATTTAGTGCTAATAACCTTAAAGATATATTTATGTAACCGAAAGTTAAACCGACCTTAGTGTCAAACATACTTTTTAGAATACATGATCCTGAAAAGTACCTGAGTTAATTTTTAAGCTAATTAACTATAATCTGGTAATACTATTTAGAGGTAAAAATATTACATTATATTATATAAAATACAGATAAGCATAATTATTAGATATTATATATATATAAAAACAGAGTTATTAACAATTGTAGAGAGGTTGTTAGATCTTATAATTATCCCTACAAGTGCAAAGAGGCTGGAGCAAGGGCTGGGTGTCTGGCTTGAAACTTAGCTGCTTGGTTTTAAAAGTGTCTCTCTTTTTTTTCCTTCCGTTACCTCAGCCTCAGGCTTTTCTGGTTACAAGTGAGGAGATGGGTGGAGTCCCCTTTTCTCTGAACTATCAGTTTAGTTCCCTTTTTAGAATTTATTATAGAAGCTTATATATATGAAATCTTATCTTATTTCCCAGACCCTCTAACAAAATAATTTTATTTACAAGATAGTACAATTTAATGAACTATAGAGCGACCAGCGCCCTTCAGAGTTTAAATATACATTGGCCAGTAATAGTGTAATAGAACATTAATTTTTTTTTTGGTTAACAGCTTATAGCTATAGTTGTTTAATGGCCTAATATTTTGCCCAGTGGGCTTCTAGTTGGGATTGAAACTAAAAGTCAATTTACATGACAAGACGGGGATCAGGGAAGAAACTAAGGGAGATCATTAAGGAGACACTGAACAAATAGACAAAAAGGACAACAAGAAACATGGCCCATACAAGAGACTTATTTAGATACCATGTTTACTTACCGGGAACATAATAGATTTACTTACAGGATTATGAGGAACAAAACAGATTTCCTTAACGGAACATGAGGAATTTACCAGGTCCCACTGCTGACACCTCTGGAGGTGTCCCATCTCTCAGGGACAAAAATTAGACGACAAAAAGAAACATAAAACTGACTTTCCAAAGACAGACCAAGCAATGAGAAGAACAATAGAGACAAACATGGCGCCAAAACAGATAAGACAGTACAAACTCCTCCAGGAATCTAGAGGAGAGGGCCAGTGGTCACCGTGCATGACACTCCCTGACCTAAACAACAGTAGGAAATCCAACGAGCCAGTAGTCACGGATAGCCCACGTGACTCGAACATGACCCAAACAACAGGAAGAAAACCAACGGGCCCATAGCTGTGACCCAAACAACAAAGGGGAAATCAACAGGTTAGTAGCCCAAGGGGAAACCAACGGGCCAGGGGGACCCAGACAGGACAGGAGAGGAAACCAATGGGCCAGTAGTCATGGTTTGTTCCCTACGTATTAGAGTTAGTGGGTGCATGACTCCCTGACCCGAACCAGGAGAGTCGCTGCCATTGCAGGAGCTCCCATGACTCAAGGGTGTATGCTATATCTGGCCCCTTAGAGTCCCAATACCTGGGGCAAGTCCTAGGCCACGCCGGCCACAACAAGAGACCATACGGGCTCATATGGACCTCTTACCTTCGAAGGATTTCCAAATAAAGCTTTTGGAGTGAAGGGGACAGCTGCAGAGCCCAGAATCCACTCCCTGGAACGCCAACTCAGTTGCCAGGGCCCCTGAACCAGGGGTGGCCACCCCCACCGAAGCGCCAGTGAGCACCAAAGGCGGAGACAAGCCGGCTGTCCAAATCTCGCTGGGGCCTCCAAATGTGAGGTCCTTACTTCTTAAAAATGACCTAAGAGACAGTTTTTTGTTCCAAAAGCTTCATTCAGCCAAGCCTGGTGACCGCCTCACTCTGCAAGAGGACAACGGCCCCGAAGTCTTGGAGGGTGGAAGTTTTATAGGGGCTTGACTTTTGGGAGTTTGAGCAGAAGCAAGTGTACAGAAGCAAAAAAGCAGTTCTTGCAAAACGTCCTGAGCGAGGTGTGAAAATGAGTTATCTGTAAAATAATCTATTGTTGTAACCTAATTCTTGCAAAGAAAAACTTTTACTTATAACCGCATCCTGGCACCTTTAACAGGATGTTCTCCTATGCTCAGCTAGAGTATGACCTTTTCTTATTCCTCAGGGAGGAGGTATTTTCTAAACTGGGCTTGCTTCGTCTAGGGTCTGGGCCTGGGTCCTCACACTTTTATCAGTATTTACCCAAAGAAATCCAAAACACTAATTCAAAAAAATATATGCACCCCTATGTTTATTGCAGCACTATTCACAATAGCTAAGATATGGAAGCAACTGAAATGCTTATCAATAGACAATTAGATAAAGAAATTTTGATACATTTATAGTATATTATAATACAATGGATATTACTCTGCCATAAAAAAGAATGAAATCTTACCAATTGCAACAACATGGGTGAACCTAGAGGATATTATCCTAAGTGAAATAAGTCAGACTGAGAAAGACAAATACCATATGATCTCACTTATATGTGGAATCTGAGGAACTGAATAAACAAGCAAACAAAATAGAAATAGACTCATAGATACAGAGAACAAACTGATAGATGCTAGATGGGAGGGGGTAGGGGGTTGGATGAGTAAGGTGAAGGGATTAGGAAGTACAAATTGGTAGTCACAAAATAGTCACAGGGATGTGAAATATATTATGGGGAATATAATTAATAATGTTATAAAGACTATATAGAGTGTCAGATGGGTACTGGACTTATAACGGGGATCATTTCATAGACTAAATTCCTAACCACTGTGTCGTACACCAGAAACTAAAAGAAAATAATATTGAATGTCAAATATAATGAAATATATATGTGTGTATATATATATATATATATATATATATATATACACACACACACACACACATATATGTATATATATTCACAGGATGTAAAGTACAGCATAGGGAATATAGTCAATGGTATTGTAACAGCTATATATGATGTCAGAGGGGTAGTAGACTGGGGGTTTATCACTTTGTGAGGGGTGTAAATGTCTAACTATTATGTTGCTTTGTATACCTGAAACTAATAAAATAAATAAATAAAATACATTTAAATATATGTATACTTAAGTTCTGAATATAATAATTTCAAAAGGCTCACTGCCATATTATAAAATGAAGTAGTAATCTTAATTATTTTCAGTATATACTAAATATTAACTCCAAGAAAAAATAAAAAATAAAATAGATTATTTAAAAATATGTTTATTTGGTTTAAATGAGGTTAAAAACAGGGACTGTATGGGGAGAAGAGCACAAACCTTATTAAACCTATTTTCAAGAACAAAGTAGGGCCCTATGCAGCTTTAACTAGATTCAAGGATTAGCACATGGAAGCTAGGAGTTGAGGAACTATCCTGATTTAGACAAAAGCATATGTTAAAGCTGAGTATTGGATATAACTGAGTATTTTTCAAAAACATCTGGTTTTTTTTACTATAAAATTAATTAGCTATGACTTAAGCAATCTGCAGCCAGATCAGTGGTTGCTGGGGATGGGGGAAGGATTACAAAGGGGCACGAAGGAAGCTTTTTAGGATGATGGGTATTTTCACTATCTTGGCTGTGGTGATAGTTTCATATATGTGTCTACATACATCAAAATTCATCAAAATGTACTCTTGTGATACATGTGCACCTTATATTATAAAACGTGTGAAATGTATGAAACATGCCATATATCATGTTTCAATAAAGCAGTTTTTAAAAATAACTTCTGCAGCCTATGGTGTAGCTAGTATTGGATTGGCCAACTGCTTCTTCGTTATTCAAAGTCCTAATCTCCCAGGATTCAGTCATGACTCACACGAATTTGGTTATGGGTTCAGATACCTATCAGCCTTTACAGTGATGGCAGATAGAAGGGTATCTCTGATGGGGGAACGGAGTTGCTATTCTATTGATTAAGTCAGCAAAAAGTTTTATTAAAGACACTTTGCAAAAAAATTGTAACTCAATTTATGAACTTTATTCCTATGTATACATAGTTTTGACAAAAAAAATGTATCTAAAATGACACTGTAATACGTAGCTTTGAACATGTTCTTTGTTAATTTTAAATTACTTCCCTAGGATAAGTTTCTAAAACAGGTTACTGGATCCAAGGGGGTAAGAATTTTTATGATTCTTGGTTTGTTTTGCTGAATTATTCTGGAAAAAGATGTAACTAGTTTACATTACCTCTAGCAAGATATGAAGATGCCTGCTTTTTCTTTCTTCCCAAAACTCTCTCAGGAATGGGTTTTTATCATTTTTATTTGTGTGAAAACTATCAAATGGAATTATATATCTTGAAACTAATTAAAATTTAGATGTTTGTATCATCAGTTAGCTATTGTTGTATGACAAACCATCCCCAAACTTATTGACTTAAGCAACAAGCATTGATTAGCTCTCACAAGTCTGTAGGTTCTCAGGACTGTTCTCCTGATCTGTTGAGGGCTCCAGCTGATCTTGGCTGGGCTTGCTCATGTGCCATTGGTAACATGGTGGGTTGGCTGGGGGCTGGCTGGTCTAGGGTGGCCATCTGTCACAAGTGGGCTCTTCTTCATGTGGCCTCTCAGCCTCCAACAGGCTAGCCCAGGTTTGTCCTCATGGCATGGCAGAATTCCAGGAGAGTAAGGGCCACTTGACACCTAGGCTTAGATCTGGCATTTGGTAACTACTGCCACATTCTATTGGAAAAAAAGAAAACACCAACCAACCAGCTCACATTCAGGGCTGGGGAATGAATGGATTCTATCTGTTGACAGAGATAACTCAAAGTCACATTACAAAGGCTGTAGGTACAGGAAGGGGTGGAAAATTGGGATCATTTTTGCAACTATTGTACCACAACATTGATATGAATGTTGTCCTTCAGGTTGTCATCTTTCAAAGCTCTGTACCCATTCCAAAAATGTACCCACTAATTAAAGAAATTAATTAGAGGGAGGTTATCACTATGTGAAGGGTGTAAATGTCTAACTATTATGTTGCTTTGTATACCTGAAACTAATAAAAAGAAATAAAATAATTATTTAGAGCCTTTCTTGGAATGTCCTCCTACGAGCGGTTACAATAAGTCAATTAAGAAATTTGTTCTTTGTAGTCATCCATTTTGTCTAACATTTTTTTTAAAGATAACACCTTTTTTTAAGATTTTTATTGGGGAATTGGGGGATGGGAACAGACAAGTTGCTGTCCTTTGGTTCTTCAGTCTAGTTGTGGAGGACGTTGCTTCACTGGCCCAAGTTGGTACCATCATTGCGCTCTTCCCGGGCGAGGCAGATCAGTCGCCGGCTTCTGGACTGCCGCTCACGCTGGCTGCTGGCCGCTCACGCTGGCTGCTGGCTACACACGGTAGCCCATGGCAACCCACTGCAGCAGGGGCTGCAGCCTACGCTGTCGCGGCAACTCACGGCAGCCCAGCTCCAGGTTGAGCTGTTGTTCAGCATCTTAGCTGTAGAGGGTAGTGTCACTGGCCCTCATATGTGGGATCCGAACCCGGGCCCTCTGGTGTCCCAAGCCAGCTCTCAACCAATGTGCCACTTGGCCGGCCCCATCCAACATTCTTGATTCTAGATCATTTTTGATGATTTGTAAATATCAAATTCATGATAAAAGAATTTTGAAACTGGCCTCCATCAAGGCTATTTAAAAGAATGTAGGACCGGCGGCTGTCCAGAAGCCGAGGATTGATCTGCCTCACTCGGGAAGAGCGCAATGATGGTGCCAGCTTGGGCCGGTGAAGCAACGTCCTCCACAACTAGACTGAAGAACAAAAGGACAGCAACTTGTCTGTTCCCCTTCCCCCAATTCCCCAGTGCTGTTCCCATCCCCCCAATTCCCCAATAAAAATCTTAAAAAAAAAAAAAAGAATGGAGGGCCGGCCGAGTGGCGCGATGGTTAAGAACTGGCTTGGGACACCAGAGGACCCCGGTTCGGATCCCACATATGAGGGCCAGTGACACTGCCCTCCACAGCTAAGATGCTGAACAACAGCTCAACCTGGAGCTGGGCTGCCGTGAGTTGCCGGCGACAGCATAGGCTGCAGCCTCTGTGGCAGTGGGTTGCCATGGGCTACCGTGTGTAGCCAGCAGCCAGCGTGAGCGGCCAGCAGCCGCAGTGAGCGGCCGTCCAGAAGCCGGCGACTGATCTGCCTCGCCTGGGAAGAGCGCAATGATGGTGCCAACTTGGGCCAGTGAAGCGACATCCTCCACAACTAGACTGAAGAACAAAAGGACAGCAACTTGTCTGTTCCCCTTCCCCCAATTCCCAGCACTGTTCCCATCCCCCCAATTCCCCAATAAAAATCTTTAAAAATAAATAAATAAATAAAAGAATGTAACCGACTTTGAAATCAATTCAAGAGAAGCATTCTAAAATGTTTAAAACAAAGGGAGTATCACTGGAATTAATGGAGAGCATGACAAACCTGAATACTTTGACGTGACTAACTATTTTGTGTGTACTTTTTCTGGAATATTTTTTTTAAAACAACATTGCTTTGAATTACATTGTATAAGTAAATACCTATTGACTATAGATAAATTTTTTGGTTCAGTATATCTTAATTGAATTTCAAATGAATTTTTCTCCTAAAGGAACTTAGTGTTGACTCTTATGTTGCAAATTGCAGCAAACTTACTGGATTTCTTCTCCATTTTGCTAGTTAGATAATGTTTTTGGAGAAAGAGAACATGCTCATGTCATCTCAGTTCAGTGTTGCTATCTTAAGGATTTCTAGAACCTAGTATCTCAGATACTGCTTTTGGTGGTCTTTTAAAGGACTTGGATTGTCCAAAAGGACTTGGATTGTCCTTCAGGGACAGTTATTAAAGAAATATGTACTTTGGCCTTCCAGACGCCGCCGCCCGGACCTCCCTCCGCTCAACCATGGTCAACCCCACCGTGTTCTTCGACATCGCCGTCGATGGCGAGCCCTTGGGCCGTGTCTCCTTCGAGCTGTTTGCAGACAAAGTTCCAAAGACAGCAGAAAACTTTTGTGCCCTGAGCACTGGGGAGAAAGGATTTGGTTATAAGGGTTCCTGCTTTCACAGAATTATTCCAGGATTTATGTGCCAGGGTGGTGGCTTTACACGCCATAACGGCACAGGTGGCAAGTCCATCTATGGGGAGAAGTTTGAAGATGAGAATTTCCTCCTGAAGCATACAGGTCCTGGCATCCTGTCCATGGCAAACGCTGGATCCAACACAAACGGTTCTCAGTTTTTCATCTGCACGGCGAAGACTGAGTGGTTGGATGGCAAGCATGTGGTCTTCGGCAGGGTGAAAGACGGCATGAATATCATGGAAGCCATGGAGCACTTTGGGTCCAGAAATGGCAAGATGAGCAAGAAGATCACCATTGCTGACTGTGGACAACTCTGATGCATTTGACTGGTTTTATCTTAACCAGACCATTCCTTCTGTAGTCAGGAGAGCACCCCTGCCCCATCTGCTCGGAACACCCCATTATCTTTGTGCTCTCGCTGCAGCTCATTGGGTTCCATATTTTCCTTGCCCCCTCCAAGTATAGCCTGGGTTGCAGAGTTAAGTTTATGATTATGAAATAAAAGCTAAACAAACAAACAAACAAAAGAAATATGTACTTATAATGTTAACCAAGATTTAGTAGTAAATTTTGTGTTAGAATTTCCATCATCTGGCCATATATATTTGGGCCTAAATCTCCCCTAAGTTGACATTAATGAGAAACTCTGGTGATGTAGACTCTGAATACATTCACTTTTAGAAAAAGTAAACTCTTTTATTGGGAAGTGCTGCTTCAAGTCAGCAAATAGGAGCAGAAATCCCTAATTCCCAGTATTAGTGATCTTATTCACCTTAGAACAACTTAAAAGAGTTTGTTAATATGAATGCCAGCAAACACTCATGTTTTGGGATTTTTCTAGTCCAAAAGTAGAGTACAAATTCACTTTGTCACTTTTAGAAAAGATTGTCTCCTCTTCACTTGAACTTAAAGTTCAGTTTAGTTAAAGTCAATAGACTGGAAGAATAAGAGTAGATATTTTCATGTAAGACTTAGAAACCAACCTGAGCAAAGGATGCTAAATCAGCTGGGTGCATGTTCACAAATGTGCTACATGTATTTTATCCTTGCCCTGTTTCTGTGCCACCCCCAGTAGGTTTTTATGGGGCTTTATATTTGAGATCAATTATACAATAGATTGGAGATATGGAATCTTGGGGTCCCAGTGTATAGGGAGCTTGTTTAATTTTCCTGAATCTGTCTGAATTCCCCCATCAGTAAAACAGACATGAAAATACCTACTCACAGGTTGCTTCATGAATCAAAGGATATAAATTAGAATAAATAGTAGTCATAGCTTATGTTTATTGAAAAATTCCTGTGTGCCAGGCACTATTCTAAGGATTTTACACGTACTCACTCATTTCATCCTCCCTGAAACACTACTATTTCTGTTTTACAGTTAAGGAAACCGAGACACAGTGTATAGAAACTTTGAAACCTAAAACACATTAAACAAATGTAAGCTATTGTCTTAATTCTCCCTATAGTAGCCTTTCCCCTCTCAATTTGACCTAAGTCCAGCACCATTCAAAATCCAAATCTGTGCTTTGCTCCATTTGTATGAAATTGTTCTCTTTTGCCCTCTGAGGTTTCCTGAGGATACGATGATGGTAACCGTGGTGTATGATAACTGAGGCAACAGATCCCTATGCAGCTCAACAACTCTACCTGAAGCCCATAGCAAAACTGATGATCAGTGTATTGCTCCCAGAGAGTACAGAACCTATGAGGCCTTTCTTGAACTGGGAAGTCCTTGACCAGCTGAAGAGCCTGATTTGCCCTGATCAGTTCACCACAGTTCAGCTTTCCAAGAGTACGAAGGACTTCATCTGATTTGAGGGGCAGGCTGAAACATGAAGTTTGATTCAGATCCTGAAGGCAAAGTTACATGGGAAGATCATCAAGCTAAATGGTTTGAAAACAGACTTGAAAGTAGTGGCTTCAGATGCCCAAGGAGAGTGGGAGCGCTTCTCCAAGGAACAGGAAACCCCATCAAGTGATGGAGCTGATGAGCAGGGCCGTGATAAGAGCCTGGATTCCATACATTTTGAAGGCTTACCCTGCAACTGGTTTGCACCTAAAGGTTCCAGTGGGGAAAAGCCATGTGAAGAGATTCTTCGGGTGGTCTTTGAGTGTTTTGGGAAGATCAAGAATGTGGATATCCCTATGCTTGACCCCTACAGAGAGGCAATGACTGGTGAGAGCTTTGGGGGCTTTAGCTTCTGCTTGGAGATGTTTGAGGCTTTTATACAGTACCAGGAGTCAACTGACTTCATAAAAGCCATGGAGTCCCTTCGAGGCATGAAGCTGATGCTTAAAGGGGAGGAAGGGAAAGCTCTGGCATGTAACATTAAGGTAAGAAGTAGCCAGAGTTTCTTTTATTTCCCACTGTTCTGGTCATCCTAAGTAAAAGCTAGAAGGACGCATCTAGAATAAATTTCCATAGACCCCACTAGGCTCTGATCAATATCTAATATAAAATTTGTGTTGTCATTAATAAATGGACGTGTAGGAAGAAAAATAATCTTGACTTCAGCATTCTTCTGCAATCAGGCATGCTGCCAGCTGTGGTTTTAAAGTAATGGTTGTTATAATCTGGGGCTCTGCCCTAACTTCTTGAGGGTATTAAAGGATGCTTCATGGCCCTTATGAAAGTATCTCAGGTACTTATTCTACTTGACAAGTTGCTGAGAGAGAGGAATACGTGCAGTTTGAAATTACAAGGAAAACAGTTTACTCCCTTTTTATTATTGGGACCACAACTTGTATTTTCAGGATGTTTGTCAGGTAAATTGCTAAAACATAATCCCAACAAACTTGGACCCTTTCCTCTGAAAATCAGCCTGACTATCCAGTCATGTCACCTCATTGATATCTGAATGCTTGCTTAGTCATCTCCTTCTTGAAATCTTAATCCAGCAGAGGAAACGACACTTTTAGATGCTCCTTTTTCTCTAAATCAGTCTTCAGCATGAATTCGGACTTTCAGTTTAAGTAGCTTCCTGTATATGAGTGAGTGTATGTGTGTGTGTGTGTGTGTGTGTGTGTGTCTGTGTGTGTATTATGTGTGATGCTTCTTACGTTAAAATGTACATTTTAAAATTATGAGCTATTGAGTCAGACAAATGATATAGCAAATATTATAATGACAACCCATATACCACTGCCCAGCTTGTGCCCATAAGAGCCTGTGCCCATAATGGCTTTGTGATGTCACCTATGACTGTAAAGTGAGCTCCTCATGGTTCTGCCAAACAAAATCCTGGGTCCCACAGAACTGTTTGGAAGGTTCGTGTGAAGCAGTGGTAGGTACAGTATGGGTACTAGGTTACAGAGAGAACATTTTTAATTCATTTGGTTTTGAATTGCCATGTCAATATTAGTTTTATGTCTCTAGCCTGGGATATACAAAACCAGCTGGCAAAATTTTCTAATGAAACTTTGAATTGTTTTGCAGCAGGTTTTGTTTGATACAACCAAACACTTCAGTGAAGGAACTTTAAAGAGGAGAGATCAAGAAAGTCTAAAATTACAAGAGCTGGAAGAAGAAAGGAAAAAACAAAAGAAGAGAGAAGAGGAAGAGGCTGAAAAGTAAGGAGTCCAACTTGAACAAAGGTTTTTTACGTTTGATTTATGGATTTATCCCTTTGGGTAAATGGCTAAACTTGATATAGATAACATTGCGGTGGGGAGGGGGGCAGGAATTGGTTCGGGTTGGAGAGCTCCATGGAAGCCCACTGTCTTTTAACTGTGTGTTACAAAACCAAAATGACAAAAACAGTTGGAAACAAGAGACTTTAAAAGAAAGTGTTCTTGTCAGGGAGAACAAGTAATGAGAAATAATGGAACTAGCCAGATTAAGCTGTCTGGAAAGAAATTATTAAAAAAAAAGGACCAGGAACTTTTATAGTGAAAATTGAAACCTACTAAATTAAAATTTTTTACCGATTTACTTATAATTTACCAAGTTTTACCTAGCCTGCCAATCTAAAATGTAAAAAAAAATCTTTTTAGGTCTGGAGAAGGTTTTCCTCCATAGAATGATCAATATTCAAACAAGCCCACAGGCAAGAAGGTATGGATTAGTTGGGACTATTTTTCTCATTGGCCTAAGTTCCTTTTGTGAATTTAAAGAGTGTCCATGTTTATTTCTTTGAGCTTATCATTGTTTCCTTAGGAGCTTGAGACTAGGAAGGGCTATTTGTTTTGTCAATGGTTTTCCAAGAGGGTACAAATGGGCCAGAGCTACAGGGTTCTGAAAACCAGTTTTACCTCCTGGCCCCTCCCCTTGCATGTTTATTCTTGCAGTCTTTCATGTAAATTATAGCCATTCAAACAGGGAGATAAAGAGTATCCTTCCTGTGCCTCTCACTTTTTTTGGCTGGCAAGGTGATAGGAGTTGCTTGAAGTTGGTTACACCTGTGAAACTTGGCCAGAATTTGAGCCCAGTCAATGTAACTATTCCCACCACATTTCTAGCCTGAACATGCAGTTTAGGCAATCCTCCAGCTTTTGGCTAAGTCCTCACTCAGGTAATTGTCCTTTTTTCTCCCTTCCCATGTTTTTATAAGGGCCTAACCAAAACAGTTTGAATTTTCAAAAAGCAGTGGTTAAAAAAAAAGTCCCTATTCTTCTAAGCCAGTATGTTTTTATGATAGTGTACTGTGTTAGGTAATATGTACCAAGGACCAGTTTTCATCCTTAAGGTTTTCTAGTGCCTTGACTTACGTTTATTTGCCTATGTGAAACCAGCTCAAGGAAGGTTTTGATCTCAAGAAAAACGAAATAATTACTGTGAAAGTTGATCCAGTGTTCCTTCCTGTGATTTGAGAAAGTGAGGGCTAGAGGCCCTTCCTTTGAATTCTGTAATCTCTTTTTCATACTCTCTGTATAACGTCTCCTGTACATGCTTCTAACTGACCAAATCAATTATGTGTCTTTCCACTTTGATGGATGTGGCACAATGTCTTTTATCATCAGTTGTCTCTGTCAGGCCTTGGAGTTAGCAGTGAGAGGTCTGGAATCCTAAATGATCTGCTGTTTGTCCATGTTGTGCCCCCTCCCCCTCCCCCTCTGCCTGGCAGTAAGGAAAGAGTGGGGAGGAGAGCAAATGCCTAATAAATACCTTCTGAAGGGTTCACATTTAATCATTGTCCAGAAAAAGGAAAGAGGAGAGGAAAGCCCAGAAAAAGAGAAGGAAGGCCAGGGTCAGGAGGCGAGCCTTGAAGGAAAGGGACAGACGCTGATGAAGCAGGTGGGACAGAGCCAAAGTAGAGGTGCCTCAGGAGCCTAACTCTTCGGAGGAGTGGGAGGAGAGAAAGTTCCTGCTGGCTCAGAGGCGTTTGGAGGCCTTTTGGTTGCTACAGGTGCTCCTGAGGAAAATTACATAAGGCTCTTTCCCATTTGTTGATTCTTCAGTTGTGGTAGGTACTGACCTTTCTGAAACAAAAGCTTTCAATTTAAGTATTGGGTCTGCGGAAAAGTCATGATGTATTTTGTCTATGTTTTTTAAAGGTCATTTATTTTTATAAAGAACAAAGATCAATCAATGATATATTGCCCGTTTTGTTCAATAACCTTTTGCCATCTTTCAGTGAGTTTCATAATTCCTTGTTCATAGAAGAACCTGTCTTTATTTGCGAAAAGCTGAACAAGGTGCTGACTGCCAGCCTCATCTGAATTGAATGTTATACTATGCAAGGAGTTTTGAAGAGAGCGAAACAAGTGGAAGTCTGATGGCACAAGGTCAGGCGAGTATGGTGGGTGTGGCAACACATTCCATCCAAGCTCCAGTAATTTTTAACGGGTGATCAAATGTGTGTGCGGCCTCGTGCTGTCGCAATGGAACATGACTCCTTTACAATTAACAAGCTCTGGACGTTTCTGGATGATGGATTTGTTCAAACTGTCCAATTGCCGACAGTACACATTTGAATTGATTGTTTGGTTCCTTGGTAAGAGCTCAAAAAACACAACACCTTTAAAATCCCACCACACTGAGAGCATAACCTTCGTCTGATGAATGTCTGCTTTCAATGTCGTTTGAGGTGAATCATCATGTCGGGACCAAGATTGTTTGCGCACCACATTGTTGCAAACAATCCACTTCTCATCACCAGTTATCAGTTGCTTCAAAAAAGGATCGTTTTCGTCACATTTAGTGAGCATATTGCAGATTTTATATGCGCCATCAAATGAACTTCTTTGAGTTCATGCGGAACCCAAATATTGAGCTTGCTTACGTATCCCAGCTTCTTCAGGTGGTCGTGAACACTTGAATGATGGATGTTCAATGTTTCTGCAATCTCTTGTGTCATGTAATGTGGTTTTGACTCGATCAGTGCCTTTATTTTGTCATCATCAACCTTGGTGGGCCTCGCTGACTGAGGAGCATCGCTGAGATCAAACTCACCAAACTCACTTCCGTGAACCATTGTTGGCACTGACGTTCTTGTAGAACATTGTCACTGTAAACTTTATGCAAGTAAAAGAGTAAAATATGGCAAAAATGCACAGTTTGGTCTTCCATCTTCAACTTGTAAAATCTCCAAAATTCAACCAAATCGCTCAATTTTTTTTTAGAATGAAGCTAAAACTGTCAGCTGTCAAATGACATAGCAATAACATAGATGTGAATGACTCTAGTAGTTCCAAAAATGAACTAGTGCCATCTGTTGCAAACATGCATCATGACTTTTCCGAAGACCCAATAGTTGCCTATTTAAAATAGACTTCATGGAAAACACATTCATTGGGGTTTATTTTCAATAGGTTGATTTCCAATAACCCCAATTATGGGTTCACAAAAGGGGTACCCAAATTCTGTCAAGTTTTGTCTCATTGTTGCCATCTAGTGTATACTTTGTGATGCTAAACTTCAGGACGGTTTTACCCAGGGCAGTATAGCTAGTGTATCTACTTTTCTGAGTTCGTAATGCATTTAACAGAAAATGCCAGGGGGGAAAATGGATGGTGTAGGTGTTAGTTTTGTACTCTTCCTTAACTTTACTTGTTCATTTATCTGCAACATGTATGAATTAGAAGGGAGAGCCTTGAACAGAGAACTTTGTGTGGCAAGCTCATGTTAGTCTGGTCTTAAAGTATTTGCTAAGGAATTTCTCACACCACAGAGCAATTGTTTTGTTTGGAAAGTTCCAGTTTTGGCAGTTCCCCCCTCCCCCACTTACTGACCTTCTAAAGATAATCAGATATGGCAGATGTCCCAGAGTAAAGGCCAGAAATGCTCCCAAACTGTTAATTTACAAATCCGTATTCAGTGTTTTTTAAATACTATACAAAGAACAAATGGCATTAGCATTAGATAGAGTTGATGTAATGTTTATTTGTGGTCTCAGTCTTTTTCTCATGAGTGTAGACAAACATAGTGAAATCAGGATCAGAAAAATATCACATTTCCGTTTATAATAAGGCTAATTGGATCTTTTGTAGTTTATCTTAATGACCACCGAGGGTGATTCCTTTTAAAGAATGTATGTCTTTAAATGTGTGTGATGCCTAATTCTTGGTCCCATTGATACCTTATACGGATTATGCAGTCCCCACATTCTTATCCCAGGTAATGAGTAAGCACTATACTCTGATTTGTGCCAGGTGTCAGTGGGAGTACCGTACAAACTCTCCCAGCAGGGTGGGACTGTAGGCAGCACCTTTCACTTGCCCCATGGTTGTGAAAAGCTGATAGCACCACATATAGAACCATTGTTATGGCCACATTTTCTACTTGACGTGTTGATTTTGACTGAGGGCAGGCAGAGGCACTCTCACCTGCAATCCACTGGAAGATGCTGGAATGAAAAACAGAAAGGCAGGTTATCTTTTAAGCCAGTTGACCCCCTTGTAGATACACATTTCACCCACCAGTCTTTTCTTGTTCCAGAATTTTCTGGGAGGGCTATAGATCACTTCTTATTCCTCTTCATATCCCCAGTTTGTGAACAAATAAAAAAGGGTCATGTACTTTGAAGATACATAAACCGTGGTGCCTTCTAACATAAGGATGCACAGACCTAGTAAAAGCAGCTCATATTAGACTGAGACATTTAATTTTGTACCTTCTGTTTCCTCAGTGCAATATTGTTCCTAATTTGCATCTGTTCTAGGTGTTATTAGAAGCCTCTTCACAACAGTGTCAAAAATCCCAATTTTCTTTGAAATTTTTAATCTGTTTAGTTTTTCATGTGAGATTTTTAACCTTTTTCTTTGAAGGAATCCACACAGGAGGTAGATGTTGCAGGCCCTGAAGCTAATCATGATCTGGTGAACACATTGGAAACGCTGAAGAAAAAAGTGTTAAATATGCAGTATCTTCAAAATCAGGAGGAAATGCCAAATATCAGTTGTCAATTGATATTGTCAATACAGACAATAAACAAACACAAAAAATGAAGAAAGGAACTGGGGCTCACTTACATAAATCTCCCAACTACCATCAGAAAATACAAAAAAGATATTCAGCTAGAAAAGAGAAAACTAGAAAATTATTAACTGATGGATACAGGCACAGTTTTGTCTCTAACCAGGAGTCCTTACAAATTACATTAATTCAAGGTCAGCTTCTTGAGAAAGAAAATCATCTGAGTTCTAATAAATGCTATCCTTCCAAATTATCTAAGAGAGACCATGGCAGGAAACAGAAGATCTATGAAACAGATGAATTTATTGACTACCTATTAAACTATTACAACTATCAGACTCCAAAATATGCCTCTGTCTGCCTAGAACCAAGTCACACAACAAGCACACGTCAGTGGCAGAGGTCTATCCATGCCAAGGAAATGGATTTCAAATCAATTTGAGAAAGTGTAAGTGTCACTCAACCAGGTTGAGTCAAATGCAAAACCTGGAAAGCAGAAAACAAGTTCAAGAAGATGATTACAGGAGAAAGATTTGTACTCAGCGTCCTGTGCATAAATCACAAAAAAGAGGAAAAGGGACTTGTACCAAATAACGTACGAAGGAATTTAAATATCATTGTAAGGACACAGCCAATGAAGTTGGTGATCAGCTGACTCCAGCTGATGGAAAGGGCCATCTGTTGGAAAAGACCCATGCTTACCAGGTCAAAGATTCCAAATCCAGAAGTCAAAGCTAAGTTTCCTCACCCAACAGGTCAGCAGGCTTACATTTGGAGTTGACAGATTTCTTAGAGGATATTAGTAGTGACTCTGACTGCTTCAATGAAACCCTTAGCATAAACCAAGAGGAGAAAGAGAAATCTGTGGTCACATATGAAAGCGTCCCAGAAAAAGGATCTCTTGACACTGATAAAACCATCACTTGCAATCAAGAAATTAGGTCAAGTCAGCAGACCTTGTATTCAAAGTGGAAACATGATGGGGAGGAGAAATACTCTAAATACCAGCTTAGGAAATCAGGCAACAGGTCCAAGTATGAATTGAGATGTTCATGGCTTAAAAGGAAAAACAATTCCATGAGCGATGAGAAGAGCAACTGCAAAAAGAGGGAACTACTAGCCCCCAAATACTTGTTTGATAAAGGCAACTACCACAAATCCAGTTCCAGTGACCTATTAGACCATATCACAAGAAAGAGGAGGAGGATTAGTAATTATTTATTTGGCCAGAAGGTGAACTATAGGCCCTCTCATGTGCCAATAACATCATCAAAATGTGCTAATGTTTTCTATTTGGGGGATTTCCCCAATAGAAGAGAGACTCTGTGGAAGTCAGAATATAACCAGGATTCAAGAAGGTTTAAAAGACATTAGAATTCTACAGATTTCGTGCTGACTTCTGGTAATTATATTAGACATAACAGTCAGGAGCACATGGACTATAGAAGCTATTAAACAACAGCTACACTACTTCTTTATATTTTTTAATGTTTTGGAGTTCTTTTAGATAAGGAACATCCTTATTCACAATAAACAATTTGCAAAAAGAACATTTAAAATCAAATACAGCTGTGTCGTTAGCAATGACAAGGGCAAGAAAGCAACATTTAAAAGCTTGAGCAAGGTCAAATAAAAAACCTTGTTTATCTTGCCAGAGTATAAAGCATAGGTCAAAAGCACTGCAGGTGTGTTGGCAAGCTTTGGAAATATAAAACATCCAGTTTCTGAAGCTTGGTAAAACAATGTGATTGAAAAACTTGATCCAAGGACAGACATTTCTACAGTTCAACTGCAACTTTAATTTCGTGCAAGGAAGGAGCAAATTAACATCGACAGGTGTTTGGCCCTTTAGCTGTCATAAGGTCGTCATTTAGTGTAATTTATCTTCAAAGTGGACAACAGTGAATAAATAAGGATCTTTTTACATGTTTTTTTATTTGGTCAGAACACCATGTACAACAAACTTTCCTGAATTTTTACCTAGAAATACCTATAGATAAAAGAAGAGAGATAACAGCTTGAACATATAATAGACTTCTTCATGACATTTGAAGGTTTCATGAACACCCATCAGAAGGAAATTAATCTTATTAATATGTTCATAGAACTCAAAGAGTTGCCCTTTTAGAAACAAAGTCTTGGAAGAAGAATCTAAAAGGGGCTCAGATTGTCGAGGCTTAAACAGACAGTGGACCATTAGCAGAGTTATTTTTGAAGAACCCATGTCATTCCAGCCTAGAAAAGCAACAGGAATGAGGTGATACAACCAGTGGGATTTGCAAAATGAAATATTGAGAGATACTGGGGCACCAGTAATGGCACTTGGCAAGAGAGGACATGACAATATTCCATTTTAGGTTATGTAATCCTTTCACTCAGGGTTGGGTGACATCAGTTTATGAAAAGCCACTGACTATCCCCAAACTGACTTTTATTAAGCAGTAACAAGTGCCTCCTCAATCCTCAATAATGCCTTGGAGTTAGGAAGAGTCGAAGGAAACACCCATAGTTTTCTACCTGGGGTAAGTCATACATATGCAGGATTTGTAAACTCTTGATACAAGCAATTTATCTTTTTACCTACTGGTTTTGGACTTCTTGAATATGTTTTTAAATTGAGATATTTTATAGATTCATAAGGACTTAACATCTTAACACAGTGCATCTTCTATTGAAAGCTGATTCATTCTGCCTTATATTGGATTTAGACTTTAGGGGCAGTAGATGAACTTTTTTCCCCAACCTTGACTTGGCAATTGAAAACATCAATGAAATTAGACTACCTGCAGCAGGAAAAGGTGATTTTAATCCACAGAAGTATTGGAAGGCAACATTATCATATGACATGATTCATTTCCGATAATCCTAATTTGATAGAAAAGTACCAGCCAGCTGGCACAGCCAAAGTAGGATGCCAGTCAGTGTGGTTGCCCAGAATGAAAAAGGATGATATATGCTCATAACCAGCCTTTTGAGCAACCTGATATCTGAAGAGGCTACAAAATCTAGTTTATCTGAAGTGAGAGTCACATGTTGTCTCATTGATCTCTTCTAAGCACATTTAATAGAGGTATGCTAGTACATGCAAAAGTTCAGAAATGAATGTAATGTAGCAGATTGTTTATTATTAATAAGGATAATAACTGAGAAATGATTTGTTGGCTCTCTTGTCTTCAATTCCACTTTCAAGCCAGTGACTCTGCCATCAAAACTAGGTTTGGCTTGTCAAATCTGAAAAATCGCTCATGGGGTGAGTGCCTTTTCTCCTCTGAGGACTAGCAATGACTATTAATGTTCAAAGCACTGTTGTCCAGGGCAGCAAACTACCAACAGCTTGTATTTTGTCAGACAACTTTTGTGCAACTAGATATCATTTTCCTCCAATGAGACCCTGCCTCCTTATTTTTTCATGTTTCAAGTCATTGAAACAAAGAACATTATGGGTTTGTGGGCTGGCCGAGTGGCGCGATGGTTAAGAACTGGATTGGGATGCCAGAGGGCCCCGGTTCGGATCCCACATATGAGGGCCAGTGACACTGCCCTCTGCAGCTAAGATGCTGAACAACAGCTCAACCTGGAGCTGGGCTGCCGTGAGTTGCCTGCGATGGCATAGGCTGCAGGGTTGCCATGGGCTACCGCATGTAGCCAGCAGCCAGCGTGAGCGGCCAGCAGCCGCAGTGAGCGGCCGTCCAGAAGCCAGCGACGGATCTGCCTTGCCCGGGAAGAGCGCAATCAATGATGGTGCCAAATTGGGCCAGTGAAGCAACGTCCTCCACAACTAGACTGAAGAACAAAAACGACAGTGACTTGTCTGTTCCCCTTCCCCCAATTCCCCAGCGCTGTTCCCATCCCGCCAATTCCCCAATAAAAATCTTAAAAAAAAGAACATTATGGGTTTGTAATGAAAGCAGCTATACTTGTTTTGAAACAAAAATCTCAATTTCTTGTCATTTGATAATCTTTCTTTGTAGAGATGTTAAGCATGGAAGCAATTTGCTGCTCAGTAACGAGAAATAAAAAATGAATTGCTGAAAACAGCATGTGCTCTTTTTTTTGGTATAATAAAACTGGTGCTAAGTCACATCTATATATTTTTGTTTGTTTGCTAACTAAATACCATCCTGGGACCCAGAAGTAAGTAAAAATACTGTAGTTTTATATTTACTTTCTGTACAATCTTGGATTTTTATGTCTTGTAACACATTCTAGGTTTGAGTAAACCTCTTTTTTTGTATAGGATTTAAAAGAGGAAAAGAACAATTTATCTCGTACTTTTCAAGTGAATGGCTTAGTAAGGAATGAAATGGAGCTGAAAATATTGTCATCACTTTCTGTTAACATTGTTATTCTTTGTTGTGCTGTTATTTAAGTGGGGCAAACATATTTCCTCGTACCTTTTTTCTGTCCTATTAAGTAAGCACCTGAACTTTAAACTTTGTCTTTTTAAATAGGTGTTTTCATGGTGTTTTTTTTTGTGTGTGTGCTGCTGATAGTGTTTTTAAAAAGGTCAAAATTTGTCAATGTGTTTTTGTTCAATCTGTTTGAATTTCTCAGGTGGAAAGCCATGTGCACTGGTAATTTTGAAAATAAGAATCAAATAAATGTATTTTTATTTGTTGCAAAACTGTTTTAAAATGTAAACTTTTAAGTAAATTCTGTTGATTCCAATGGGAGGGGGTAAGTTCCTACCTGTGGTACGCTGCCTTGCACTACCTTTACTGATCCTTTTTCTCATGTGTTGGTAGAGAAATAATACATATTTAATTTTCAGATAAGTTAAAAATAAAATTGCCATAGTGAATAGAGTCTTGGTTCATTAACCATATTATTGGCTGGAATTTTGGACATCTACAATAACATTTTCTATGAAAATATGCATGTCTAGTTTCAATATTGTTTCTATGCAACTTCTCCCTTGATGATGCTAGTTTATAGGAATTGACTGTCAGAGATCATGAAACCAGTTTTATTTTCATTTTGGATAAATTGAAATGATGATATTGGACTTAAATCTCTTCTCCCTTCGGCCAAGGCTATACCAGTGCTATGGAAAGGTAACAGATGGATCGAATCCATGGAATCTCCTTTCTTCCTTTCAGCCCTTGGTGGAAGTTATAGTGTCCCAAAACAAGTGTGGGTGTGGGATGGGGTGTCTAGTCAGAGAAGCTAGGGGCCTCAGTAATCAGTCTTTGACCATTCGCGAGTTAACTATATTTTCATATGAAATGTACAGAAATTGCCTCTAAGTATTATTTATACAATGAAGGCAGACTGTACCTTAGAGTCCAATTTGGGCACTTGAGAGCTGAAAGGGTCCTTGTTGGGTTCAAAGGGCTTTTCTGACACAGCAAGGGCTATATGGATGCTTTTTCTGGATTTCAGATTTGCATGTTTGGCCCTCTGTAGTAAGGTGAATGTAACATTATGTAAAGAAGCCACAGATTTGGAGAGATACTGAAAACACTTAGAGAATGCTTAGAACCCAGAGATGCTGGTACTGAGAACAGTGTCTCTGCAGGGGTTGGATGAAAGCAGGTGGGGAGCAAACATGTTCTCCTACTTCCCCCACTGGCCCAAGGTGGTTGCAACCCTTCCCTCATCTTCTTGAATGGCGCCTTTTACATAAAATGCCTCACAAATATGTGAGCTGGATTTGCGGTTTTTTAGATCAAAGTCCTGCCTTATAGTAATATCCTTTAACCTATAGTCAACACAATGTTGATTTAGTTCTGAATGGAGGGAAATCAGGCTATTTGGGATTGACACTTTAAATAGGTTCTGGATGTTTTCGTGTTGGCATCAGACAGATCTGTTTAACTTTGGAAAAGGAGTAGCCTAATCTTCACATCTAAATGAGATTTCAGGCAGCAAAGGTGGCCCAAGTTGTTCTCGCCCACTCCTCCCCCAAAGCATAGGAGGATGCATAACATTGTTTGGCACAAGACAGGCAACTCGAATATTTGTTGAATGCAATCTAGTTGGGGACAGGGGCATGTTTAAAAACAAAACCATGGAATAATATGGTTTAATAACATAAAACAAGGCAAAGCTGTCAGCCCTCTTTGGTTCAGGGAGTACATCTCTTGTCAGAAAACTGCCAACTTTAAAAGGACAAAACACTTAACATTCAGAATAATCATATGTCTGTGTTCATACAGCTGACTATATGCAAATCTGCTATCCTCCTTTTGACATGAAGTGAATTAACTTTGCTACTCTAAGGTTTCCTGAATACTTTCCTGATCAGATACATCAAAACAAAAACAAAACAAAACCGTGCCTTGGCACTTGGTAACAATGCCTTCTGTAAAATTACCCCTTAAAACCCTTGCTATATATAGACCTCAAATGTAGAGGTCTGCCTTTGAGTTTAGAAAGTTCTGATTTAAAGAGGCAGAATTTGACAAGTCACCAAAAATCAATTAAATTCACCATTTCTTAACAGGACAAGCTGGTATTTGGTTTGTGGTGTGAGGCATCTGAAGTTTTAGCTCTCGTTTCTTTTGGAATACAAAAAAACACTCAAAAGTGAAACTTAGTATTAAGATAAAGTAAAATGATTGAATCTGGTTCTTAGATTAAGGTTTTAAAAGAATAAAACCCACCACACTATACTGGGTAAAACTATTTTATTAACTGACCAAAGCACTTCATTTTGTTTTCTGATTTGAGGTAAAACCATTAAACACGGTTCACAAGAAAATACAATGAAAATACTATTCAACTACAATTACAAGAGTTTGAAACCTCACTAGTTGTTCATATACCTTTACAAATTCATACAACTGTACAGTCTACTTAGGCTAAGTTTATTGTTAACCAAAAGACCAGTGTCAAAGATCTAGACACTTTACTACTCTTGCAGTGGCTATAGTTTTGTGACAACAGAAGAGTAACTGTTACCTTATGAATATACTTCACTTCTTCAAAAACTGCTTGGCTACTGATGTGTAGTGTTTCCTCATTCTTCGGGGCTATGTGTGAAGGCTCTCAGGAGAGCAAACACCTGTTCTACATGCCTCTCTCATGTCAGATCGTGTAAAATAACCATTGCCCCACCATGAATACAGGAATTGGGAAGATAGTCCTACAATCTTTTTCATGTATTTAGGTTTTGAGGCAAGCCAGTTGATTTTCCCCCAAAGCTTTCTTTTGAATGTTCAGATCCGTTTTTAATCCTCACTATAGATTACTGTTAGTGAGGGTGTTCCTGAGGGTCTGAAGGACAATGAAGCTGCTGTCTCAAAAAATTTAATGTATTTCTTCCAGCTAAGCCCAGCTTTGAAATTTCATTTTGTTACTGGACACCTCTGTTTAATCGATACTAAATAAAGCCTTTGAGATACTGCAGATTTGCTTTAGAGGTAGATAAAACAGAAATCATGCAGCTAAATCAATTGAGAAATAAGAAATTTGCTGTCTTTAGAGAATATCATGACTAAAAGTTGATCCTTTGTTTTAGGTGCTTGAAAGGACTTCGCACATTTTACATTTTTACCTGTTTCAGGGAAATACCCAAGTTTTACCTGCTCTCAGGAAAACAAATGTAGATTCAGCCTGTACTAACTACAGATAGAAGAAAAACAGTACTAACATTTGTATTACAGCACTGCAATTCACTTTCTGGATTTGTGACACAAACATATCATGCATTCTAAGACAAGTTAATTTTATCGGGTCACTAGTGATGTTAATTTAAAAATTTTACAGCAAGTTCAAAACTTTTCTAAATATTGAAATCACCACGTTTTAAAGACAGACTGGAATGTTACAAATGATTCTTCAAAATACAAAAATAGATATGCTTCCACTGAATGCTTTAATCATTTTTCCGAGCATTTTCATCTTTTGGTTCATCCTCATCTGAGTACACGGTGGGCTCCTCCCCCTCCTTCAGCAGTTTGCCCACATGATGATACTTGACTAGAGGTAGAGAGGAAAACACAAATGGTCATTCTCATGCTTGACAGGAAATCACATTTCATGTTAAAGCGTTTGAGGCCTACAATCTACACAGCAATGTACTGGGCTTCTTAGTTTTGTTCAGAAGACAAAAATATAAAACAGGTAGTGATGTCTGACAATGAGTATGCAATGAGTGTCCAAACGAGTTGTGTTTGTGTTTATTGTGAGTAAGTGTTTAGAAGAACAGGGGCTTGTTATGAGTTAGTAAGAAGGGTTGCAGAACACTTCATAGAAGAAGGATGTGCTTTGAAAAATGTACAGAAGGATTTGAGGCGGGGGGATTTCCAGAAAATGAAAACACCACATACAAAAGCATGCAGGTGAGACTGAATGTATCTGGGGAGCAATTACAGAGCCCAAGTTGGCAGAAATACAGTAAGAATAAGGTTGGCTGAGCAGTGTGGGGAAATATGAAAGATGTGGAAAGCCAGCCTGAGGAGTTTGGACTTATCCTATAGGTGGCAAAGGGCACTGAAGGTTTATGACAAAGGATAAAATAGTACTTTGGCAACAGTGATATCACTGTGGTATTAAGGGCAGATTACAGTAAGGAGAGAGCAAGAACAGGGTGACCAGGAGGCTGGTGGGCAGATCCACATGTGAAAGAACAAGAGGCAGGAGTAGGGGAGTGTGGGAATGGAAAGGAAACATGAGATAATTTAAAGAACTGGAAACATGAGTTAATGAAGTGAAAACTGGAGATTCCATGGACTGAAATGGGGACTCTGGAGAGGGAGCCACTTTGGAGGGGAACATGACAGATTTACTACAAGGTCTGGAGAAGTGAAGTTAGTATTGGCAAGAAGCAGGTCCCTGGAAACCTTTTAGAAAGTTCAGTCGAATTGTGGGTCTAGAAACCATACTGTAGGGAGTAAGGAGGTACAGAGAGGAAATGAAGCAGTGGCTAGGAACCATCACTTACTAGGTGGTGGTTGACAGTCCAAGTGAAGGAATGATAATAGTCTAGTGGATGGAGAGGATAGACAGCAGATGAAATTTTTCTCCAACATGATGAAAAAGTGTTAGGTAATTAAAGGAAGTGGTAAAGGAGGCAGGAGAGCACTGGAGATGTTGGGGAAAACAGATTTAAAAGGATAAACCAGAATGCAAGACTTGAGAAGGGATGGAGTTAGCAAACCATCATCAAAATGGCTTGTACCACTGTGGCCAAGCTAATACAGGGTTAATCATCTCAATGTCAGAGGCCAAAATGGCAGAGCCTTCTTTCCCAATATGGGTAGGAATTACAGGAGTACCCAACCTGTCTAACCAGGTAATCAGAGCTGCTTTTGTGTGAAATAATCACCAGAAACAATTGGAACTTCCCTGTCTGAACATATTATAAATGTCCCTAAGGGTGCTGGGGACTGTGCAAGACAAATAAAAGCCATGGGGCCTGAGAAACCTGCTTTAAGGGAAATCCACACCAGCCCTGAGTGTAGCGGAAGTTTCCCAACAGTATTTGGGGCTAGCCTTAGTTTAAAGGGGGAAAACCCACACTTTTTACCCCACCGATGAAGGCAAGCCCTAGATAATAGAGCTTTGTAAGTTATAAATTACAACTCATTGGTTTCTTATAGAAAAACCTATGGTTACAAAGGCATCTTGAGGATGCAAAAAATGAGGGACTATGTTAGATAGCTGATTAGGTTTTTCAACTAAAAAGACTTGCCTCTAGACTTGAAAGCTCTAGTCTGTTTGGGATCCAAACTCTAAAGGTAGAGCCATGTCTGCCTAATTATTAACCCAGAACTCTCTCTGAAGTAAGCCTTAATTTCAAAGAAAATTGTTGGATTTAGCCAACAAAAGTCAGCAATATTTAACTGATTATAGGGAACAGCAAATAGAAACCACATTTTGAATGAAAAATCTTCCTCAAAAAAAGGATTGTGGTCTTTATATACTGTTTGAAAGTCAGGAAAGATTATCATTCAAATTCTTAGCAATGAAATATTGCTAAAGGGATAATAAAACACGTGGGTTTGACAAAAGCCAATTCCTCAGAAGTTGAACTTAACCTCCATCCTTACTTATCCCCAAAGACCTCGGCCCATAGCAGAAGCCAGGAAACAAGTGTCTCTTTTTTCTTTTAAAAAATGCAGACACCATGGTTGCTGGGCAGATTATGAGCATCATTTGTAGATGAGGCCTATAGTTAGACTCAATTAAATCCAAAGAGAAGCTGTTCTGTGGAATACAAGTCTCCCATTCTTAACAGAAATATGGGCTGCTTTTAAACAGCAAGTTCTACAAGTGAGGAATTAGGAAAACCCTTTTCTACTGTAACTAAGATGGCTGCTCTCCTTCCCCCTCACACCAAGCACCAAATCCTAGTGTGGAATCTATGCAAACCTCTCAAATCTGAGTTTTCATGGAGGACGAGCTAAAAATTGGTATGCAATCATGGCAAGTGACTCAGCACTGCTGCAATTACTTCAAGCCATGAACTTGATCTGTCTAAGATTCAGAAGCCAATGAAAGTGTTTCCAAGTTTCAGCTGTTTAGTAGTAACTATTGGACTGCTGCGAATCCCATTACTGGTCAAAAGTTGATCCAGACACAATTTTAAAAAATGCTTACAAGTGAACTGAGAGTCCCAGTCACTCAGGGTCTCCTGCTGGGCAGGAGTGAGGTCAGAAAGGTCATCGTACTCATCCTTCAGCGCTTCCTTATCCAGGCAAAATGTGGCGAGGCCCCTGGATGCATCTCTTCCCGCAAAGACCCCATACGGCCCCTCTTTTAAAGACAAAACAAAACCAAAGACCAATTTTTTATTAGACAGTCAAGTTCTCTGTTGTTCATACACAGAAAATGGCTTCCTTACCTGTCAGCATAGAAAGCCCTCTTTTGGAATACCCAGTTCCATTTGGAAAACATAAGTGATGGTTATGCTTTAATCATTATGTAGTGGATAGTAAAAGACATGTTGTTATTAAACTTTTAAATAACTAAATCTAAATCAAAATGTTATACATTATCATCCATTTCCTGTAGTTTTCAAACAGCTAATAAAAAGGCCATAAAAGACTATCGGACCCATCCAAGATAATAATGAGTCCACGGCTCAGAATTCAGCTTTAGGACATTGAACCCAAAGCCTGGCTCTGTTCTGGGCACCTGGGCTACACCAGGGAAAGTTATGGTTTCTTAAGATAATAAACACTAAGGTTTTAGTAAATGAGACCATCTTCTTATAAATGTATTCTAATATGTTTTAATGAGTCAAAAGTATTGTAGAGAGATTTTTGTTGTGACACTGTATTAAACATTAACATGTGGCACCTGCAGGATAAATCATTTTATAAGACTATCAGAAATCTATCCACATTGCATAATCTTCACTGTCAATAAAGAGATAGTACAGAGATCAGCTCTGTCACTATTTTTGGTGGGCTTGAAGAGAAAGAAGACTAAAACTTTCATGGGAAATAAAGGCTGAATCAATACCCCAAAATAATTCTATAAAACATTAGAATGCTATTACACATATTATACTGAACTTTTGTCTAAGAGAGCAGTGACTCATCCTGTAGGTACTTAAAGTAGATGTTTACACTTATTTAAATATTGCACAAATAAATGAAAAGAATCCAGTGTACTTTAAACAATGTGTGTTTCCCCAAAGGTTGACTGGGTAGCAACCCTGACATTAAAAAGTTTGTAGGTAACCACTATGCCAAGTATGACACTGGGTCAAGCTTCAATATGGCCTGGTCACCTGTAACCTCAATCCACCAGGCTTTTTTTTTTAATTAGACGAAATTTAAGATCAACTTTTAAATGCAAATAAGATTCCAAAGAAAAATGGTTATTTTTAATCATTATTATATGCTCTCATTTCCACTGTTGGTGGAAAACAAAAACAAAAACAAAAAACCTTCACAAAATTTTCACGCATATAGACCTCTAATGGAAATAGTAGCATCTAGTGCTTGAAAATAGTCCAATTATACTGGCTTGGACCTTATCATTTCAGAAATTATGGTCACAGAATACTTAAACACAGTCTGAGAGGAACATAACAGACTTTGGAGAATATGTATTATTCACCAGAATATTCACTAGAATGTAAGATCCATGTGCAGAGATTTGTGTTTCTTGTTGTTCACTGCCATAGTCCCAGCACCTACAAAAGTGCCATGCATAGAATAGGCACTCAAATGTATGATACTTAGGAATCCTTTGTAACTTGAAGTATCCTTTCCACGTGATGTTATATATTCATGGTATCACGGGATAATACTGTAGGGTAGAGAGACTCAGAGTGGGCCATCCTTATGATTTTAAAGAGGGACAACTAAGGCCCAGAGAGGACAATGCTTTGCACTGGGTCACACAGCTGGTCAATTATCCAACCAGGGCTAGAACCCAGGTTGCCTGACTCCATTTTGTGCTCTGTGCACAGGCCTACATTCCTCTTAATGACTTTGCAAACTACAATCATATGATGATGCCCCCTGCATGTGTTTTGACACCTTTATGGTGTAGCTCAGTAATAACAGGTATTTACAGGATTATGTTTATTGATAATGTCTCTAGGAGTGCTGCTATAAGTGACAATATAGGTGTGGTTTTCAAGTTATTTTGACAGTTACATGTCTGCAGAAAGTAGGTCTTCTAAATGAGCCACAAGGAAAAACTGCTAAGTGGGAGAGTTCTTTAAGAATTTTAACACATCTGAGTTTGATTCGTTAGACAGGGAGAGTAAGACAAAGCAGAAGTGGGGATGTCTAGATTGCTGCCTTCTGTACTCTTCCGGCTCTTCAGAGCAGCAGGAAAGAGAGTGCTGTCAATGTGGACACACTCCTTGAACTTCCTAATTTTAGAAGAGTCCATATTGGAGGAGTTAAAATAAAATGTCTTCCACCTCCTCTGCAAATACTCTATAAAGCAGGGCTTTTCAAACCGGGCTGCATTGGCCTGGGGAAACATGTTAAAAGTGCAGATTCCAGGTGATCTCCCCCACACACTCTTCCGTTGTTATGGTGATTAGAAGGGAATCAGTATTTCAACTCATTTGCATCAAATGACTCTAATCCAGCCAGGTTTAAAAAGCCTCATCTCTAAGGCCCCTTCAAGCCTGCCCCCTCCAACAGCTCAGCAGTCATCCATCCACCCCTCATTTCCCTTCTGGTTGGCTTATCCCGAATCCCCACAGCCAGCAGCCTTCAGAGCCCTACCCCTTTTGTTTCTCAGGATCCTCCCACTTCTCCCTCCCTCCATTTTTCATTCTGGCTTCTAGTCCTTTCTCTCCTGATGTAGTCTAAAGTATTAGCTTCTCATATTGCTACATTCCCACTGTCCACCGCATCCAGCCTTTATTCCTCCTTCAACCAGCTCTCTTCCCCCTACGGAACGTCCCTTGTTCACCTTTCAGCTTTTCCCAGTCTGCCACACACAGCGCGCGCGCACACATGCCACACACGTACCTGACACATGCCACATTCCAAGCACGCGCGCACGCGCACACACACGCCTGACAAGCCACATACACTGACAATGCATATAGAGTGCACACTCACATCATTCGCCCCCACGCACGATGCGTCTACCTGCTGCTAATCCCATCTCCCTTTCCTTCTCCCACACCCTCACATTCCACCATGGCTACTCCTGGCGTCATCGGCCTTCGCGTCCTCTCCAAGGCTGGACCTCCCTCCTCCTGCCCTCCCCCCCCGGCCTCCCTCAAGACACCCCCGTCTCCTTTCTTCAGCCCAACACCACCCCCTCCTTTCAGGAAAACCCAAACCTGATACCTTTAAAACTCCCCCAACACTGCATTGTGCTGTGCCCCCTACTCCTTTTACAGCTTCGCGATCTCATCCACCCACCCCGGCTTAAAGGCATCAGCCTCTCCATCCCCTATGCCGACGCTAGCGGCGCAAGGCCGGGAATCTACGTCCCCCACTGGCCCACAGCCCTTCTGGAGCGCCCTTTGCCCCTCGCCCGCTGGGGGAGCCGCCCTGCCACCACCGCCTGGCTCTCCGCTTGCCCGCCCTCACTGTCTCGTCGCCATTCCTCTCCCCGGGGGCGCTCTGCTCCCCCCTCGACCCTCCCGGATCTTGCCCCGTGCCGGGGCCCCTTCCTTTGTCTCCGCGCCCCCAGGGCAGGCCGCCATACCGGGCCCGTAGAACTTGCGACCTTTGGTCACGTCGAACACCTTGCCGTTGATGGCCATGAGTATGCGCGGGTCCTGGACGCCGTCGAAGTGCCGCAGCTCAGCAGGGGTGAAGTCGCGCCGCTTAAGGCGGGGCAGCGGGGGCGGCTCGTCGTCGTCGCCGTCGCTGCTGGCCGCCGGCTGGTCCCCGCGCACGATCTTGTAAAGCAGGAAGATGCAGAGGCCGAGCAGCAGCAGGTTGAGCGGCGACATGAAAATCTCGTTCAGCAGCCCGCCCTCCAGCTCGTTCGGGTCGGCGCCCGTCGCCACCACATCGTCGGCAGCCATGATCGCTGGAGCAAAGGTTGGCCTCGGCTGGGGAGGGCTCCGGAACTCACTGCTTTCTCCTCCCTCTCTGAGAGCTAGTGGCGCCTGAGGATCGGCGGACAAGGACTAGGAGGGGGAGGAGGCGGGGCCAAATGGGAGGAGCCTCCAGCTCCTCCTCTCCCGAAGCTGCGGATGCTCGCAGCCCAGCTGAGTCCCGCTCCGCCCAGCCCAGGCCCCCCACCTTCCTGTGGATCGTAGGCCCCCTCCCCCAGCCGGATCCGGCCTTCCCGCCAGAGAAAGAGCTGAGCCGACCCCTCAGTTCCAACTGGGAGGCCTCGGCCCCCTCTAGACGTAATCCTCACGCCAACTGGCTCACCGCTACGCAGGGCGTAGCCGTCCTCCGCACCCCGCTCGCTCCTCGCGCACAGGCCCACTCAGAGAGCCTGGGTTCTGCTAACCTCTGTCTAAGACCCCCTCCGTCATTTGATGCTCACCAAACACCGACTCCACTTCTCTTGCTTCAGGCTTCTCCCTCGCTTCAATTCCAAAGCCTCATCTTTCCCCGGCCATACCCCAGGACCTCGAAGCCTTCTTAGAAGACAGTAAATTTACTCCCCGAGCTCCTTTTCCACCTTTGAGACCCAGCCTACCTATTTTCCACCTTAGGAGCCCCCATTCGCTCTCATGACGACACTTCTCCAATCTGCCCCCACATGCTGTGGGGCAAACACCCCAGGAATAGCTAGTCAGGGCACAGGCCCCCGTCTGACAGCTCCCCCAAACTGGGGAAACGGATCAAATTGCGCGATTTACTATGGGTTGTTTCTCAGAAAACTAAACCCTTCTGCAATCACTGATTTGTTCAGTCCCCACACGTCCGCAAGTAACATTCTGTTGCGCTTTTTTTCTCTCTCAGAATAATGAGCAAAAGTTTCTTTGTTTGGCAGCGTTCTATTTGAAGTCTGTCGAACTACCCTTGGCAGTCATCATAACCCTGTGATGAAGCCCAGACTAAGGCGGGAGTTTGGAAGGATCCTAGGTTTGGTTCCTTCCTTTCCTAGGTATTTCATCCAGCCTTTGATGTGCTAACCGGCTGCACAGGAGCAGGCCTTATGGAGGAAGGGCTGTCTATGCCCTTTAGCGTCTTAATCTGGCTGCCCTCTTTATTGTGGCAGGGGGAGGGGAGCCGAAGAAAGGATGGGGGGTAATAATTAAAACCAAGCCATGCCCACATCTGCAGCCCAGAGCTTTACTTTTCCATCAGGAATTCTGTTCGCTTGCCCATAATTTATTCCCCCTCCCAACATGCAAGCTTCTTACTTCAGAATTCTGAAAATTTCTGGCAAAAACTGCTTCCATCCCTGCCCCGTCCCATCTTCTTAAATCATTTGAAAGTGCATGTGAGCTGAACAATCTTTAAATCTGCCCACACATGTTTTTTTTTTCCACAGATCTAAATTTAGGATAACCTGAAATGGCCATTTTAAATCCTTCGTCAAACCTCTTCAATTTACTCAAGGAGAAACTGGCTCAAAATCGTCTGTACTTAGTATCTAATTATTTTTTAAAAAAAGATTTTATTGAGGAATTGGGGGAGGAGAACAGACAAGTTGCTGTCCTTTTGTTCTTCAGTCTAGTTGTGGAGGAGGTCGCTTCACTGGCCCATGTTGGCATTATCATTGCGCTCTTCCCTGGTGAGGCAGTCGCTCACCAGCCATTGGATGGCCGCTCATGGCGGCTCACAGCAGCTCACGAAAGCGCATGCCAACTGCCGGCCTGCCCCACTGCAGCCTATGCTGTCTCCAGCGACTCACGGCAGCCGAGCTCCATGTCGAGCTGTTGTTCACCAATCTTAGCTATAGAGGGTGCAGCATTACTAGCCCTCATGTGGGATCCCAACCAGGGCCATGCTGCTCAGAGCTGGTGTCCCAAGCCAACTCCTAACCAACGTGCCACTTGGCCGGCTCTAATTATCTTTTTAAAAAATTATATGGCCAAGACATTTTTACAAACCAACAAACTTGTGAAAAATATTTTCACTTGAAACCAATATAATAGACAAAACAATATCTTTTAAGAGCTCATTTTAATTGATAAGAAACCCCAGAAGACTAGGCAATAAATGGGCAATAATAGAAATAGGTAGTACACAGAGGAGGAGATACTAATGGTGGATAAGTATATGAGAAATGCTTAGTCTCACTAGTAATAAGAAATGGAGATACTGCTGTCACCGTCAACATTGCTATAGGAAAGATAAAAGAAAAAAAGGATGCTATACAATGCTGGCAAGAAAGTGGTGAGACTCTAGTCACATCGTTGGGGGGAGTAAAAATTGGTATAACCTTTTGTTATCCATAAAAATATTTCTATCCATTAATCCCACCTCTAGAAGTCTGCTCTTTGATCCAGCAATTCCACTTCTAGGAATCTATCCCAAGGAAACACTTAGAAATGCAAACAAAGATTTCATTACTGAGATGCTCATCAGAAAGTAATTTTTAATATGGAAAAACTGGAAATAACCTGAATGTTCTATTTCAAGAAATAGCTAATTAGTTGACTTGAATTGTGACAAAACTATAAAATGGTATATGATACAGCCATCCAAATAGTATCATGATGTGGGAAAATACGTGTACTTATGTTTTAATCTTAAGCAGCAAAACAAGATACAAAACTATACACAGTATGAACTCAACTATGTAAAAAAAAAACGGAGTGAACGGTAGCATGAAAGAAAACATGCTAAAATGTTAACCATTGGGATTGTTAGTTCCTTCTTTATACTTTTCTACATTTTCCACTATGAGCACAGGCTCTTTTAACTTCAGGGAGGAAAATGGTTTATTATTTCTTTTCTGAAAAAATGTAGAATGGTAATACATGCTTACTATAGCAAACTTAATATGTACGTGTATAGAGTAAAAAAATGAAACTCATCTCCTTCTCCCAGCTCCCCAAACAATCTTTAGATCAGGCCCACACATTTGCAGTTTGGTTTATATTCCTATAGACATATGAAACACACACACACACGCACAGATTTTGACATAAAACTGGGGAAATCTTTATTTTTATTTTTCAATTGCAGTTAACATTCAATATTATATTAGTTTCAGGTATATATCATAGTGGCTAGACATTTATATAACTTACAAAGTGGTCCTCCCAATAAGCCTAGTACCCACTGGGCACCATACATAGTTATAACAATATTATGTACTATATTCCCTATGCTGTACTTAAAATAATAAAAGATTCATCCGTTTTTTTTCTAATAAAGAGATACAAAGTAAAAAATAAGAACAAGACAATAGCTCCCATCCAGATAACCTCTTTTGGAATTTTTTTAAAGTCATATTCATTTAAGGTAAAAAATTCAAACTATGGAACGATACAAAAGGTAAATTAAAGCCCCTCTCCCCACCCCTGATTCTCTCTCCTCAAAGGTAACCACTATTAAAAGTGGGGGATATGTCAGACAGAGAAAGACAAATACTGTATGATGGCTCTTGTATGAGCTCTGACAATTAAGTTTGCAAACTTGCCACCGTGCACTTACATTGACAGCACTGTACAAACAACTCGGTAAGGTTTCCTTACCTCAGGATATCAGTGCCTCACAGCTGTGTTCATGTCAACTTGTGGTGGTGTCTTGCTGAGTGATGTTCATTATTGTTGTTGTGTGTTTTCGTGTGCTGTTGTGAGAATGTCGGAGCTTGAATTAGAGCAAGGAACAAACACTAGATTTCTTGTTAAACTTGGCAAGAGTGGAAGTGAAATCAAGGACATGTTATTCCAAGTTTATGGGGATATTGCCATGAAGAAAATGGCAGTGTACAATGGATGAACCAGTTTTCTGAGGGGAGAGAGTGCATCATTGCTGAAGAGAGGTCAGGTCGGCCAGTAATGAGCAGAACTGATGAAAACATTACAAAGATTCATTGAATTGTGCGTCAAAATCATAGGCGGACTGTGAGAAGCATAGCCGACCAAGTACCGTAATTCCCATGTATAAGATGTACCCTTTCTCAAAAATTTGGGGGTCTAAAAACTAGGTGCATCTTATACAGTGGCTGTAGCTAATGTTTGGGAGTTTTGACAGTGATGGGGAGTTGTATGAATTTTATGATGAATAAAGCTAGAGTTCAATAACTTTATGTAATACATTTTTTTTTCAAATTTCGGGCCCCCAAATTAAGGTGTGTCTTATACATAGGGAAATACGATAAATATTGATAGAGAAACAGGAAAATCTTAACTGAAAATCTTAGCATGAGAAAGGTGTGTGAGAAAATGGTCCCACAAAATGGATTAAAGGCTTAAGTATAAAACCTGGGACCATAAAACTCCTAGAAGAAAATATAGGGTCTAAATTTGCAGACATCACCCTGAGCAATGTTTTTACTGATACATCCCCACGGGCTAAGGAAGTAAAAGAAAAAATGAACATATGGGACTATATCAAACTTAAAAGTTTTTTCACAACAAAAGAAACCATCAATAAAACAAAAAGGAGCCTACTGAATGGGAGAAGATATTTGCCAATGATATATCTGATAAGGGGTTAATATCCAAAATATACAAAATGTTCACGCAACTCAACACCAAAAAAACAAACAACCCAATTAAAAAATGGGCAGAGGATATGAAGAGACATTTCTCCATAGAGGACATACAGATGGCCAACAGGCATACGAAAAAATGTTCAACCTCGGGCTGGCCGAGTGGCGCGATGGTTAAGAGCTGGCTTGGGATGCCAGAGGGCCCCAGTTCGGATCCCACATATGAGGGCCAGTGACACTGCCCTCTACGGCTAAGATGCTGAACAACAGCTCAACCCAGAGCTGGGCTGCCGGGAGTGGCCGGCGAAGGCATCGGCTGCAGCCCCTGCTGCAGTGGGTTGCCATGGTCTACCGTGTGTAGCCAGCAGCCAGTGTGAGCGGCCATCCAGAAGTTGGCGACTGATCTGCCTCGCCCAGGAAGAGCGCAATGATGGTGCCAACTTGGGCCAGTGAAGCAACATCTTCCACAACTAGACTGAAGAACAAAAGGACAGCAACTTGTCTGTTCCCCTTTCCCCCAATTCCCCAGCGCTGTTCTCATCCCCCCAATTCCCCAATAAAAATCTTTAAAAAAAATGTTCAACCTCACTTAGCATTCGGGAAATGCAAATAAAAACCATGATGAGATACCACCTCACCCCGGTCAGAATGGCTATCATCAATAAATCAACAAACAACAAATGCTGGTGAGGTTGTGAGAAAAAGGGAACCCTGGTGCACTGCTGGTGGGACTGCAGACTGGTGCAGCCACTATGGAAATCAATATGGAGATATCTCAAAAAACTGGAAATGGAACTACCTTATGACCCAGCAATCCCACTCTTAGGTATTTATCCAAAAAAACCCCAAGACATTAATCCGAAAAAAATATATGCACCCCTATGTTCATTGTGGCGCTATTCACAATAGCCAAGACTTGGAAACAATCGAAATGCCCATTGGTAGATGACTGGATTAAGAAACTTTGGTACGTTTACACAATGGAGTATTACTCAGCTATAAAGAAGAAGGAAATAGTACCATTTGCAACAATATGGATGGACCTAGAGAACATTATGCTAAGTAAAATAAGTGAGTCAGAGAAAGACAAATACCATATGATCTCACTTATACATGGATTCTAAAAAACTGAATACATGAGAAATGTAAACAGAAATAGTCTCAGAGACACAGAGGAAAAACTGATGTTTGCTAGTTGGGAGGGGGTGGGGATGAAGGAGAAGGGGAAGGGATGAGACAATACAAATTGGTAACTACAATATGGCCTCAGGGATAGAAAAGACAGTCTTGTGAATATAATCAATAATGTAAATATTTATTAGGGGGCCAGATGGACTCATGTCTTGTTAGGGAGACCACTTCATAGTCAGTTTAGAGGCCTGACCACTGCACTGTATTTCTGAAGCTGTTGTTGAATAATATTGTTTGTCAACTATAATTATATATACATATAGTCACGGGACATGGAGTAGAGAGTGGGAATGGAGTTAATGGAATTGTAATAGATAAGCAAGATATCAGAGGTGGGAGGGCAGTAGATGGCGGGAGGTGGTTGTTACTTTGGGAGGGTGAAAGGATAACTATTGCATTGTTCTGTACACCTGAAACTAACAATAAAAAGTTTAAAAAAAGAAGTGGATTAGAATCAAGATAAAAAAATAAAATAAAATTTTAAATCACACACACACACAGAAAAAAACAACCCCAAAAATAGTCCCAAAGGAGCTCACCAATGAACAAAAGCAAAGGAGAGTTGAAGTTTAGCATGGCCTTTTGCAGAGGCAACACGATGTTTTGGGCCGTGTTATCACTGGTGATGAAACATAGGTGTACCAATACGACCCTGAAATAAAATGTCGAAGTCCACAATGGAAGTTATCCAATTCTCCATGACCAAAAAGTTCCATCAGCCCAAAACAAGAGTTAAAATGATGTTGCTAACCTTTTTTTAATATTGGAGGAATTATTCATTATGAATTTGTACCACCTGAACAAAGAGTTAACCAAGTTTACTACTTGGAAGTGCTGAAAAGGCTCCATGAAAAAGTTAGACAAAAGTTACCTGAACTTTTCACCAACAATTCATGGTTCTTGCATCATGACAATGCACCAGCTCACAGGGCACCGTCTGTGGGGGAGGTTTTAGCCAATAAACAAATAATTGTATTGGAACACCCTTCTTACTCACCTGATAGGGCCACTAATGACTTCTTTGTTTACCTGAAGATAAAGGAAATATTGAAAGGAAGACATTTTGATGCCACTCAGGATATCAAGAGTAATACGATGACAGTTCTGATGGCCATTCCAGAAAAAGAGTTCCAAAATGGCTTTGAAGATTGGACTAGGCACTGGCATCAGTGTGTAGCTTCCCAAAGGGAGTACTTCAAAGGTGACAATAGTGATATTCAGCAATGAGGTATATAGCACTTTTTCTAGGATGAGTTTGCAAAATTAATTGTCAGACTTCATATAAAAGCGTTAAAACCAGATTTGATGTTAAGTAAAGTGGGATCTTAGGTAACACTGGGATGTTGAGATTGTTGAAGAAAAGCATCCCACCATTCTGGCTCATGTCACAATATTGGGTGGAAAGGTCTTGTCCATAATGATAGTTCTTTTTTTTTTTTTACTGTTTCATTCTTTCTTTTTCCTCTTTATTATTATTATTATTATTATTATTATTATTATTATTATTATTATTAGTTTCAGGTATACAAAACAATGCAATAGTTATCCTTTTCACCCCTCACAAAGTGACAACCCACCTCCTCTCATTCACTGCCCCCCACCCCCGATATCATACATATCTATTACAATTCCATTGACTCCATTCCCACAATACACTCTACATCCCATGACTGTATATGTATTAAATTATAGTTGACATATAATATTATTCAACAGCAGCTTCAGGTGTACAGGCCTCTACACCATTCATGAAGTGGTCTAGTTCATAAGTTCTCTGGAAGTAAGCAAGGTGCTCCCGACTAAAAGAATCCTCTTCAGAAAATGAAAGTTGCATGTTCTTTGGCTTCAAATCAAGTACTAAAGCCTATTTACTTGACCTGAGGACTACTTATTTCCCAAGACATGTATGTTAAGTCTTTTAATGTTTCCAAACTTCCTGCCTCCTTTAAATTATTTTCAAAGATTTTTAAGGGCTTTTAAAGAGAAATAGCACAATTGGCAGACTAGCTTGAAAATGTGTGGGAAGTAATTGAATCTGACTAGTAATCAAACAAACCCAAAGGGACATAATAACAATACACCCTTTTTCATCATTCAAATTGCTGAAGTGTTCTTTTTTTGCCTTTGGCTTCTTGAAGCTTTTTAAGAAAGGTAATATTTGGTGTTGGGAAGCATGTAGTAAGACAAACACTCTGACACAATGCTGGTGAGAGTGAAATTGCTAGAACGAAAGATTCAGTTTGTTCAGCAATGTATTTAAGCTGCTAGACCATGTCTGCCATGTAGTAGGTGGCCAATAAATATTTGTTGAATTAAAGTATATTGTAAGTGGATATATACCTTCTAGAAAGTCCTTTCAGCAATATACATTAAGAGTCTCAAATTATTTGTAACCTGTGATGAAGGAATCTAACTTCCAGAAATTTTTCCTAGGGAAGTACTGAGGGATATGAACAGAGATTTGTATAGAAAAATCACAAAGCATGATAAAGTAGCAAAAACCTGGAAACCACCTAAGTATCCAAAGATGTTCCCCATCTCAATCAGAGTGAAAGCCCTAAGTCCTACAAGGCCCTACAGGATTTGAACCGCTCCACCTTACTCTTACCTTTAGGACTCTAGGACCTTGTTTCCCACTTCCTTCCCTCATCACTATACTCTAGCCACAGTGGCCTCCTTGCTGGCCCTTGAGCAATCAGGCATATTCCAGTTCTTCTATACCTGTGATTTGTTTTGCTGGAATGCTCTTTCCCAGATATTGTTATGTATCATTCTCTCACTGCTTTCAAATCTCAAAACATCCTTTCCCGATTCTCCATTCCTTTCCTCAGCTTTTCTTTTTCCATTGTATTTACTGCTTCTTTTTTCTTTCAGTGGCGTTTTAAAAATTATTATTATTAGTTTCTGCAATCCCACCAACAGTGCATAAGTGTTCCCTTTTCTTCACATCCTTGCCAGCACTTGTTTGTTGATTTATTGATGATAACCATTCTGACCGGAGTGAGGTGATATCTCATTGTGGTTTTTATTTGCATTTCTCTAATGATTAGTGAGGTTGAACATTTTTTCATGTCTGTTGGCCATCTGTATGTCTTCTTAATATACAGCAGAATTTCCTCACTTGTGGGTTATCCCCTCCAACTTCAATATAAGCTACAAGAGAACAGAGATTTTGTCTGTTTCACTCACCGCTGTATCTACTGTATTTAGAATAGTGACTGTCATACAGTAGGTGTTCAATAGATATTTGTGGACTTGAATTGATTAGAATATGAAAACACATTATGTTAAATATACATGCACAGAAAAAAATCTGAAGGAAATACACCTAAAAGTTAATTGCAGTTATCTCTGGGTTGCAAGATTATGGGTAATTTTTGCTTTCTTTTTTATACAATGAGCTTAAACTACTTTTATTATTGTAAAAAGCAATACAAAGTTCAAACTTTTAAAGGATAAAAAGAACAAAACACTAAAGTTTCCAACTATGTCTTGAGCAATAGAAGTATATGAATTCCATATTTCCAATTTCAGAGACTAAAATAGACAATGCTTGGTAATGAAACTTTAAAGAGACTCAAAAGGAGCTTGTCCACCCACATCCACTTGACTATCTTCTATTGAGCTCCTGCTCTATGCTAGGCTCTGTGGCAGATGCTAGGGATGTAAATTCTTGCCTCTCAAGGAAAAACCTCACCATATAGCAAGAGGAGACAACAGACAGTCAAAAGGTAATAGATGCTGTGGTTGAGGTCTGCACATGGTCAGGGGGATGTAGGCAAAGGAAAGATGGGGATGTTCTGATCTACGAAGGTTTCATACAGGAGGTAACATTTGAGCTGAGTCTTTAAAATGTTTACCAGGTGGACAAAGGAGGTATGAGTTTTCTAGGGAAACCAATGGTTCTCAAACTTTAGTGAGGATCAGAATAATCTGAAGTGTGGAGAGTACTTATTAAAATGTCTATTCCTAGGATAAACCCCCAAAGATTCTGATCCATTAAGTCTAAGGTAAAGCCTGGAAATCTTTGGTAATAGCTATCATTGAGCACTTATTATGGGCCAGGGATTATGCTAAGTGAGATAAATCAGACAGAGAAAGACAAATACTGTATGATATCACTCATATGTGGAATCTAAAAAAGCCAAACTTGGAAAAACAGAGAGTAAAATGATGGTTACCAGGGGTTGGGGGGTGGGGAGTATGACAGATGTTGTCTAAGAGTATGAACTTGCAGAGAGTAGTAAATAAGCCCTAGAGATTTAATGTACAGTACAGTGAATATGAACAACAATATTGTATTATGGTCAAACTGGCTAAGAGACTAGACCTTAATGATCCCAACCACTAAAAAGAAATTATAATTATGGTACATGATAGAGGTGCTAGTTATCACTACAAAATGGCAATCATATTACCTATGTAAATTTATCAAATTAACATCTTGTATACCTTAAATTTACTCAATGCTGTACGTCAAATACATTTCCAAAAAATTTAAATAAACCCTTTGTATGGAGTAATTCATGTATGCTTCATAACACACTGTGAAGTAATTGGTTATATTATCACCAGTTCACAGCTGAAGAAAGTTAGGTATAGAGAAGTTAGGCAACTTGCCCACTGTCACAGAGTTAGTCAGGTGGCAATGTCAGAAAACAAATGTAGTCAGTGTGGCTCCAACACTTGGCTGCTCACTATTTAGCTGTTTCATCTCCACCTCCAACAAGTGCACAAGCATCACAGGTGATTCCAATCCACGTAAGAAACACCAAAGATAAAGGAAGCAATCTGAACAAAGGCACAGTAGTGCTAAACAGCATGCCCCATTCTGGGGAAACCCTTTAATGACTCCCCATTGTCATTGAAGTCAAGTCCAGCGTTCTTAGCATGGTTTATCACAGTGGTGTGCTACCCAAATTTCACCTCCTACCCCCACTTATGAGACCCAAGCATTCACTCATGTCCCCTGCTCCCTAACTGCTGAAAGTGTTAGTGGCTAATAGCTTGCAACAAATATTCCTCCTGAGATAGCACTGGGCCAAAGAGAGCTTCCTGGTCCAAAGTCACACCTCCTTCTTAAGGGAGCCTGCTGGGAATGAATGATCAATATAGGGATAATGTCCCCATTGCCCCTACTGAGGATGATTCTATGGGGCAGGCCCAGCCTTAGAGCTCCCTGGTGGGATTGACTGAAGCTGTGTTGTGACTGCACTTTAGCTCAACTTATCCCTTTCCCTGACTCTGTTTTCTTGTCTTACCTTCAGGTATAGATCCCAAAACCACTCCCCAATAAAATTTCTACATACTAATCCCCATTGCAGAGCCTGTTTTTCCAGGAAATCCAACCCAGTACTCTAGCCTTCCATGATCTGGCCTCAGCCTACTTGTCCAGCTTTATCTCTTTCTACTTCCTCCTTACTCCCAACACTTCAACTATCCTGAAGCTAGAAGTGACAAGGCCAGCATCATAGCTAATGTGTATTTATTGAGTGTTACAAACACTTTACATATATTGCCTCATTTATCTCACAGTGAGTTAGATTCTATTATCATCTTCTTTTTTATAGATGAGGAAACTTATACACAGAGAGGTTAAGTTACTTTCCCAAAGTCACACAGTTAGTAAGAGGCAGAGCTGGGATTTAAACCCAGATGTCTAGTTCCAGAACTCAGGGCTTCACATGACATTTTACTTTTGAAAAGTATCATGCTGGGATTTCCGGTCAAGAAGTCAGGGTGGGTAAACACTGTGCTTGCCTCCTCTCATGACCACATCAAAATTACAGCTAAACTACAGAAGAACCATTATTGAGAATTGCCTGAAGTTTAGCTGAACAGAAGTTATATAACTAAAGATATACAGAAGAAGCCATGTGGAGCCTGGTATGAGGGATGGAGATGTGGAATGGGCTTGTTCCACACTGAGATGTGGCAGTTAAAAATGGTGAGGGTTATCTCAGCTGTGGAGGTCCCCCTGAGAAGCAAGGGGTGCCAGACCCACATTAAGCTCCCCGGCCCAAGTTTCAAGTGCCAGGAAGAGAAGTCCCTACAACATCTGTCTGTGAAAACCAGCAGAGGTTGTGGCTGAGTGAGACAGAGTATGGTTTCAGTCCCTGGAGCTCCTCTTAAAGGGCCCACACACAAACATACTCATTGACAGACTCACTCATTCTGAGCTCCAGCACTGGGACAGCAGCCTGAAAGTCATCAAGGACATATGGAGAGGAACTGAGTTCTCTAGCTTCAGGATGAGGGCTGGAAGGGCAGCTTTCTCCCAGACAGAAGTGCTGGCAGAATCCATTGTCTCTTTGTTGAGCCCTCCACCCTCCTGGTGTGCAGACCCCAGCAGCCACCATACCTGTGTCTCCATCAACCTGGCTAACACTGTTTGTCCACCCTGCCCTGCTGATACCCTGAGACTCCACCCCACACAACTTTTGGGCACACCCAAGCCACTTCCAGTGGCTTTTCCATACAAATGGCCTGTCTTGGCTCATGCTTCAGACTTTCCTAAAATATCTCAAAGGTTCACAAAACTCAAACAAGCAGCACCTGGATGTAGCATGTCTCCTACCACTTGCTGAGCAGCCCCAAGCCTGGCACTAGCCTCTCAAGGTACCTCCAAGCCCAGCACAGGTGGCAGTCATTTTTGGATTGCTTTGTGGCTCATATCAGGTGGCTCCAGTCAAGGCACAGGCTGAAGCTGAACTTGACCTGTGGTGGGGCTCCTCCCAGGAGACCCGGGGCCTGTCATGCCTGTTATCCAGCTTCAGATAGAGCCAGAACACTGTCCACCTGCCTCTGAGAATGACACACCCAAAGGACAAACTGGGAAGGCACTAGAGCCCTGCTAAAGCAAATCCTGCTCTACAGAGTGAGCATCTGCCCAGCAGCTTCTCCACTGCAGTTACAGCCAGTTCTCATAAGCAATTAGCCTAAGGGTCAATCTTTTGCACTGACATGGAAATAGCAACCAAAGCTCAACTACAATAGGAGGGCACACACAATTCACACAAGGGACACACCTGAAGCACCCAGTTCAAGTGCTCAGGGAAACTGTACCACTGGGCCCCATAGGGCATTTATTACATAAGGCCACTCTACTAAGACCAGGCGACATAGCAGCCCTACCTAATACATATAAACAAATACAGGGAGTCAGCCAAAATGGGGAGACAAAGAAACATGTCCCAAACAAAAGAACAAAACAAAGCTTCAGAAAAAGAACTAAACAAAATGGAGACAAGCAATTTACAAGATGCAATGGTTAAAACACTGGATGCTCAATGCTCTCAGGGCGAACTTCAACAAAGAGATAGGAAACATAAAAATGGAGATAGAAACTATAAAAAACAACCAGTACGAAATGAACAATACAATAAGTGAAATGAATAATACATTAGAGGGAAACAACAATAGATTAGATGAAGCAGAGAAATGAATCAGAGATTTAGAGGCTAAGGTTGCAGGAAACACCAAATCAGAATAGCAAAAAGAAAAAAAATCCAAAAAAATGAGGAGAGCTTGAGAGCCTTTGGAATGACATCAAGTATACCATCATTCACATCATAGGGGTGCCAGAAGGAGAAGGGAAAGAGCAAGGAATTGAAAACCTATTTGAAGAAATAATGATAGAAACTTCCCTAACCTGGTGAAGGAAATAAAAATACAAGCCCAAGAAGTGCAGAGAGACCCAACAAGATGAACCAAAAACTGCCCAAATCAAGATACATTATAATTAAAATGCCAGAGGATAAAGACAAAGAGAAAATCTTAAAAGCAGCAAGAGAAAAGCAGTTAGTTACCTACAAGGGAGCTTCCATAATACTCTCAAGCTGATTTCTCAACAGAAACTTTGCAAGCCAGAAGGGATTGACAGGAAATAGTCAAAGTGATGAAAATCAAGCACCTACAACCAAGATTACTCTACCCAGCAAAGCCATCATGTAGCATCAAAGGAAAGTTAAACAGCTACTCAGACAAGAAAAAGCTAAATAAATTCACTACCACCAAGCCAGTATTATAAGAAATGTTAAAGGGACTCTTTTTACGAAGATGAAGGAGGAGGAGGAAGAGGAGAAGGAGAGAAAGCAAACAAAGGAAGATAAAAAATATGAATAATAAAATGGCAATAACTATGTACACAACAACAATCACTTTAAATGTGAAAGGATTAAATGCTCCCATCAAAAGACATAAGGTAACTGAATGGATAAGAAAACATGACCAATACATATGTTGTCTACAAGAGACCCACCTCAGATTGAAATACACACAGAGACTAAAAGTAAAATGATGGTAAAAGATATTTCACACAAATGGAAATGAGAAAAAAAAATCTGGAATAGTAATACTTATATCAGGTAAAATGGACTTGAAAATGAAGATTACACTAAGACACAAAAAAGGACATTACATAGTGATGAAGGGATCAATCCAACAAGAGGACATAACCCTAGAAAACATCTATGTACTTAACATAGGAGCACCTAAATTTATAAAACAAACATTGGTCGACATACAAGGAGAGATCCACAGTAACACAATCATAGTAGGGGACTTTAACTCCCCATTGACACCAATGGACTGATCTTACAGACAGAAAACCAACAAAGATACAATAGCCTTAAATGACACACTAGACTAGGCAGATTTAATTCATATTTTTAGAGCATTTCACCCCAGAGCAGCAGAATATACATTCATTTCAAGTGCACATGGAACATTTTCCAACATAGGCGACGTGTTAGTCCACAAAACAAGTCTCAATAAATTTAATAAGATTAAAATCATATCAAGCATTTCCTCCTATCACAATGGTATGAAACTAGAAACCAATCACACACACACACACACACACAAACACACACACACACACACACACACAAAACAAAACAAAACAAAACAAAACAAAACAAAACAAAACAA
>NW_017731858.1:861566-867287 GCF_001890085.2 Hipposideros armiger | reverse complement strand
TTCTCTGACCACAATGGTATGAAACTAGAAACCAATCACACACACACACACACACACACACAAACACACACACACACACACACACACACAAAACAAAACAAAACAAAACAAAACAAAACAAAACAAAACAAAACAAAAAACAGTAAAACCCTGAAAAACACACAAACACTTGGAGGCTAAATAACATTGAATGGGTAACAGTGAGATCAAAGAAGAAATCAAAAGATACCTTGAGACAGATGAAAATGAAAACACAATGAACCAAAATCTGTGGGAAACAGTGGAAGCAGTTGTGAGAGGAAAATTCATAGCAATGCAGGCCTATCTAAAGAAACAAGAAAAATCTCAAAAAAACAGTCTAACTTTACACCTAAGGGAACTGGGGAAAAAATAGCAAACAAAGTCCAAAGTAAGTACAAGGAAGGAAATAATAAAGATCAGAGCAGAAATAAATGGAATATAGACTAAAAAACAATATAAAAGGTCAATGAAACCAAGATGTGGTCTTTTGAAAAGATAAACAAAATTGAAAAACCTTAAACTAAACTCATCAAGAAAAAAAGAGAGAGGACCCAAATAAATAAAATCAGGAATGAAAGAGAAGAGAACTGATATCACAGAAATACAAAAAAAATTTAAGAAAATACTGCAAGTATAAGCAACTATATGCCAACAAATTGAACAATCTGGAAGAAATGGATACATTCCTAGAAGCATACGATCTTCCAAGGCTGAATCAAGAAGAAACCAAAAAATCTGAACTGACGGATTAATACTAATGAAATCGAGTCTGTAATCAACAAGCTCCCAAAAAACAAAAGTCCTGGACCAGATGCCTTCACAGGTGAATTTTACCAAACATTCAAAGACGAATTAGCATCTATTCTTTTCAAATTATTCCAGAAAATTCAAGAGGATGGAAGACTCCCAAGCTCATTTTATGAGGCCACCATTACTGTGATTCTAAAATCATACAAGACATTACCATAAAAGAAAACTATAGGCCAATATTCCTGATGAACAGAGATACAAAAAATCCTCAATAAAATATTAGCAAATTGAATTCAGCAATACATTAAAAAGATCATACACCACGATCAAGTGACATTAATTCCTGGTATGCAAGGTTGGTTCAATATCTGTAAATCAATTAATGTGATACACCACATAAAATGAAAAACAAAAATCATATGGTCATATAAATAGAAGCAGAAAAAGCATTTGACAAAATGCAGCATCCATTTATGATTAAAACTCTCAGCAAAGTAGGAATAGAGGGAACATATCTCAATATAGTAAAGGCCATATACGACAAACCCATAGCTAACATCATACTGAATGGGAAAAATCTAAAAGCATTCTCCTTAAGATCAGGAACAAGGCAAGGATGTCCACTTTCATCACTTTTATTCAACGTAGTTCTGGAAGTCCTAGCAACAGTAATGAAACAAAGAAAAAAAAAGAAATAAATAAAAGGCATCCAAAGAAAGTAAAAGAAATAAAACTGTCAGTATTTGCAGATGACAAAATACTATTGGGTTGTCGGAAAAGTCATGATGCATTTTTGCAACGAAAAACATAGAAAAAATACATCACAACTTTTCTGACAACCCAATATATAGAGAAAACCCCAACGATTCCACCAAAAAAAAATTGGAACTGATAAATGAATTTAGTAAAGTAGCAAGATTCAAAATTCATATTCAGAAATTGGTTGCATTTTTATACACCAATAACAAACTATCAGAAAGAGAAATTAAGAAACAGGCCTGTGCACAATTGCATAAAAAAATACCTAGGGATAAATTTAACCACGGAACTAAAAGACCGGTACTCAGAAAATTATAAGACATTGAAGAGAGAAATTTAAAAAGATACAAATAAATGGAAGCATGTACCATGCTCTTGGATAGAAAGAATTAATATAGTTAAAATGTCCATACTACCCAAAGCAATCTATAGATTCAATGCAATCCCTGTCAAAATACCAATGGCATTTTTCCCAGACCTAGAACAAATAATCCTCAAAATTGTATGGAGCCATAAAAGATCCTGAATAGCCATTACAATCTTGAGAAAGTAGAACAAAGCTGGAAGTATCATGTTACCTGATATCAAACTGTAATACAACAAGTCCATAGTAATCAAAACAGCATGGTATTGGCATACAAACAGACACATAGATAAATGAAAGAGAATAAAGAGCCCATAAATAAATCCATGCCAATAAGGTCACTTAAACTATGACAATGGAAGCAAGAATATACACTGGGGTAAAGACAGTTTATTCAATAAATCAGCGGTTCTCAACCTGTGGGTCGTGACCCTTTTGGGGGTCAAACAACCCTTTCACAGGGGTCGCCTAAGACCATCGGAAAACAAAAAGATACTTACATTACAATTCATAACAGTAGCAAAATTACAGTTATAGAGTAGCAACGAAAATAATTTTATGGTTGGGGGTCACCACAACATGAGGAACTGTATTAAGGGATCGCGGCATTAGGAAGGTTGAGAACTGCTGCAAAAATGGTGCTGGGTAAACTGAACAGATACATTTTAAAAAGTGAAACTGGACCACCTTCTTACTCTATGTGGACAAATAAACTAAAAATGAATTAAAGACTTAAATGGAAGACCCAAAACCATAAAACTCCTAGAAGAAAACATAGGCAGTAAACTCTCAGACATTACAACTAGTAATATATTTTTCTGATATACCTCCTCGGGCAAGGGAGACAAAAGAAAATAATAAACAAACGGGACTACATCAAACAAAAAAGCTTTTCACTGCAAAGAAAACCATCAACGAAAGGAAAAGGCATTCTACTGAATGAGAGAAGATATTTGCCAGTGAAACATCTGATAAGGGTTTAATATCATATATATATGCTCAAAATTTATAAATTCATACAACTCAACACCAAAAACCCCCCAAATAATCCAATTAAAAATGGGCAGAGGACTTGAATAGATATTTCTCCAAAGATGACATATGAATGGTCAATAGATATATGAAAAGATGCTCAATGTCACTAATCATCAGATAAATGCAAATTAAAACCACAATGAGATCTCACCTCACACCTGTCAGAATGGCCATCATCAATAAATTAACAAACAACAAGTATTGGTGAGGATGTGGAGAAACAGGAACACTTATACTCTGTTGGTGGTATTGCAAATTGGTGGAGCCACCATAGAAAATAGTATGAAGGGTCCTCAAAAAATTAAAAATAGAACTACCTTATGACCCAGCAGTTTCACTCCTGGGTATTTATCCAATGAAATCCAAAACATTAATTTGAAAAAAATTTATGCACCCGTATGTTTACTGCAGCACTATCCACAATGCCCAAGATATGAAAACAACTGAAATGCCCGTCAATGGATGATTGGATAAAGAAGAGGTGATACATATATACAATGGAACACTTTGATGGTTGCCAGATGGGTGGGGGTTGGGGTGCTGGGTGAGTAAGATGAAGGGATTAAGAAGTACATATTGGTAGTTATAAAATAGTCATGAGGATATAAAGTACAGTATGGGAAACATAGTCAACAATATTGTAAAAACTATGTATAGTGTCAGATGAGTACTAGATCTTTTAGGGGGATTACTTTGTAAAATATATAAATGTGTAACCACTATATTGTACACCAATATAAAATAATATTGAATGTCAACTATAATTAAAAAATAGTCACATGCATATAAAGTACAGCATAGGGTATGTAATCAATAGTATTGTAATAGCTATATGTACAGTGTCAGATGGGTACTAGATTTATTGGAGTTATCACTTTGTGAGTTATATTCATATAAATGTCTATTCACTATGTTGTTTTATACACCTGAAACTAAAAATAAAATAAAACAAAAACCGTCAAAGGCAAGAGACAAAAGTATCCAGTAATTCCACTTCTGGGTATTCTTCTGAAGAAATCCAAAATGCTACTTCGAGGGGATGTGTGCATCCATATGTTCACTGCAACATTGTTTACAATTGCCAAGATGTAGCGGCAGTGTGGGTGTCCATCCATGGATGAATGGATGAAGAGTAGACGGTACACATATACAACGGAATATCGCTTGGCTATGGAAGGGAATGTGTTCTTGCCATTTGTGGTGACATGAATGGACCTGGAGGGTACTGTGCTGAGTGGAGTGTATCAGACAGAGAAAGACAGATGCAATGTGACTTCACTTATGTGTGGAATCTAAAGAACAAAACAAACAATCAAACAAACAAACAAACAAACAAAACAGGAACAAATCATAGATACACAGAACATTTTGATGGGAGGGGGATTGGGATTGGGTGAAAGAGGTCAAGGGATTAAGAAGTATAAATGGGTAGTTACAAAATAGTCACAGGGATGTAAAGTACAGTATGAGGAACAGAGTCAACAATATTTTTAAAACCATGTATAGTGTCAGATGGGTACTAGACCTATTGGGGTATCACTTCATAAAATATAAAAATGTCTAACAGTTTCACACTGTACATGTGAAACTATTATAAAATAATATTGAATATCAACTATAATTAAAAAATAGTCATGGGGATGTAAAGCCTAGGGAATATAGTCAATGCTATGGTAATAACTATGTATAGTGCCATGTGAGTACAAGAGTAGTCGGGGAGGGGTCACTTTTCTTTTTAAGATTTTATTGGGGAATTGGGTGAGGGGAACAGTGTTGGGGAATTGGGGGAGGGGAGCAGCCAAGTTGTTGCCCTTCAATCTTAGTTGTGGAGGGCACAGCAAGCTCAGCTCCAAGTCCAGTCAGCTGCTCAGCTCAAGGTGCTGCTGTGTTCAATTGGTTGCGGATGGGCGTAGCCACCATCCCATGTGGGAGTTGAACCAGCAGCCTTGTTTTTAAGAGAGCACACTCTGGGGGATCACTTCTTAAATTATATGAATGTGTAACCACTACGGTTTATACCTGAAATTAATATATAATAATACTGAATGTCAACTGTAATTGATAAATTTTTAAAGGGAGGAAAAAGGTGAAGGGGAATAAGAGATTCAAATTTCCAGGTATAAAACAAATAAGTCATGGGAATGTAATGTACAGCATGGGGGATATAGTTAATAATATTGTGATAGTGTGGTACAGTGTCAGATGGTTGCTGGACTTATGGTCATCACTTCTTTAGGTATATACATGTTGAATAACTATTGTATACACCTGAAACTAATATAATTGTTGTATGTTAGCTATATTTTAATAACATCTTAAAAAGTAAAAGTAGCATGCTGGTAGGAGTACTGAGGATACATTGGAGGGGTGGATGCTGCAGTAGGGACACCAATGAGGATCCCTACTGCAAAAATGAGGGATTAAATCAAGGTCGTGATAGTGAGGACATTCAGGCATGGATGAATATGATGTATGTTAAGATGTTGTATGGGACAGGGCTTAGGATGTCTCCTCTACTCTCTCATTCCCTCTATATCCACTTTATGCCCAAACCCTTGCTTGGGTGACTGGGTGGGTGGTACCAAGAGGAGGTAAACAGGGGAGAGCAAGTTGCAGAAAAGACCTTGTATGCAAATGGGAGTTGTATCTTAAAGTGTGGCTCATGCTGGGAGCTCGTTAGAAATGCATGATCTTCAATGGAACAGAATAGAAAGCCCAGAAGTAAATCCAGGCTTATACGGGCAGTTAGTATATGACAAGGGAAGCAAGAAGTTACAATGGGGTAAGGATAG
>NW_017731858.1:858432-859586 GCF_001890085.2 Hipposideros armiger | reverse complement strand
GCCAACAGGTAGCAGGATGGCTCAGCTAAAAAAAAAATTAGATGTAAACACTTAACCAAAAGATTTTTACATAAAGCCCATATTTCTGACTTGTCTTAAAAGCATTAGATCCTTGTATGTCAAGAATTGGTCAAAATTGATTGGCAGCTGCCTCCTTCAGAGGGCACACCTAAAGGAGGCCCTCTTCTCTCCCTGTATTCCCAATGCAACACCAAATCTCAGTTGTCTTTTATCATATTTGTTATGTTTTTGTTAATAGTAAAGAGGACAGTCAAATGTTTTTGTATGCATGACCCTATAGAAATTGGAAAATGAAAGCTAGAGAAGGGAGTTACTGCTTCAAAACAAAAGTGTGGGTCCCACAGTCGGGGTGGGGGTGGGCGTAGGGGCGGCCGAATGACTCAGTTAGGTAAGAGCACTGAGCTCTGAGCAACAGGGTCATTGGTTCGATTTCCATATGGGCCAGTGAGCTGCGCCCCAGCTGAGCTGCCAACAGGCGCAGGATTGCTCAGCTGGTGAGAGTACATGCTCCTAACAACAAGGTTGCCGATTAGACTCCCACATGGGATGGGAGACTGTGCGCCCCCCTCCCGGAACTAAGATTGAACATGGGACCTTAAGCTGAGCGGCCGCAAGCTGCCCACGGGCATCCGGATATCCGGATGGCAACTGGACTTGGAGCTGAGCTAGCTGTGCCCTCCACAAGTAAGATTGAAGGACAACTTGGCTGTTCCCCTTTCCCAATTCCCCAACACTGTTCCCCTCCCCTAATTCCCCAATTTTAAAAATCTGTTAAAAAAGGGCGGGGGGGAGAAAGCATCTACTATCCTTGGACTACTCATTCATATTACTTTCCTGGCATCTATAGGTTGTTAGCTGATTGTAGAGGGAAATAGAGGGCCAACATAGAATCTTGGGGGAAGATTAACATTGTAGGGATAGGTAGAGGAAGAGGAACCCACCAAGGAGATTCAGAATAAAAATTCCCTAGCAATCAAAACATGACTTGGGGAGTGTAGTCTGACAGAAGCAAAGGAAGGAAAGAGTTTCCATGAGGGAGAGGTTCACAGTGTTGAGAGCTGCAGAGGGCTCTAGAAAGGTGAAAACTAAAGAATAAATTGGACTAGGCCAGCGGTTCTCAACATGTGGGTCGC
>NW_017731858.1:849230-858152 GCF_001890085.2 Hipposideros armiger | reverse complement strand
ATAACAGTAGCAAAATTACAGTTATAGAGTAGCAACGAAAATAATTTTATGGTTGGGGGTCACCACAACATGAGGAACTGTATTAAGGGGTCACAGCATTAGGAAGGTTGAGAAGCACTGGCCTAGACCATTTGGAAGTCCAGGTTCCTTTTGGTGTGGTGTGAGAAGGGCTGGAGCCTGGTTCCAGAAGGGCCTAGAAAGTGAGTGGGATGTGAAGACGGAGGAGGATGAGCTCTCAAACAATAAGCTTGAGAAACTCAACTAAAGGGAGAGGGAATGGAGGACAGAGGGAAAGTGGATTTCCTGGTTTGGTTTGTTTTTTGGAAAGCTATAATAGACTCAGGCTGCAGCAACATAGCCAGTAGATACTTAGAGGTTTGAAAATACAGGAGAGAAGGGATATTAACCAACCCTGCAGCAGGAAGTGAGACAGGAGAGAATGAAATCCAAAGGACAGACAGAGGGATCGTCCCTTTTCCTTTAGGAGGAGAGGGAGAGAGATGTGGGGATCTCAAGGCTGAGGGAACTCACACTGACAGCCTCAATACTTTCCATGAAGTAGGAGGCAAGGTCAACTGCTGGAGGAGTACAGATGGGGAGGGGAAGGGGTAGAGGAGGTCCTTGAATGCTGGCCAAGGTTAATATTTTCACCATTCCTTCCATAGGGGCTTTTAGAAACAGGAAGAAGCAGGAGAAATACAAGCATTATGTTACCTAGGAAACTCAGTGGCTTACTAAAGCAATTGTAGGTTGTTTTTAATCTTATTAACTCATTCATATCTATTGCCACCTAAAAGATAATTGGTGAGTAGGGGCGGAAACAGGATTCTGCTTTGTAGGGCACACAGTGGGCATCCTCTGTAGCCTAATGAGAATGTGGAGGCATGTGTGTAGGGACATGTTAGGGACTCCCCAACATGAGCCCCCAAAATCAAGATTGTAAGGTTGCTGCCTTGAGCCAAATTTCGGTGGTCAACTAAGGGTTAATTGAGTAAGGCTGGATGCCTACCATACTGAAATCAGTATGTGGTCAGCCAAAGTCCTTGAAACTGTTTTGTTCTTCTTGAGCTAAAAAACAACTCTTAGACTAAGCATATCTCCCTTGGTTTAAAGGGCGTGCTTGTTGTTTTCTACCACCTAGTCCTCTTTTATCTCTAATAAAAGACTGAAGTCAGGGAGGATGCGGGGTCAGACTGTGCTGTCTGTCCTCCTCCCCATTCTTTGCATTGCATTTTTGTCTTGTCCTTGGCGGCCAGTTCGATTCCCACATGGGCCAGTGACACTGCGCCTAAGCTGAGCTGCCAGCAGGTGGAAGGATGGCTCAGCTGGTGAGAGCACATGCAAGAATAAGACTGCCTGTTTGATGGTGGGCTATGCCTGCCGGCAACTAAGACTGAACTCGGCACCTTGAGCTGAGCTGCCACCTGGATGGCTCAGTGGATAGAGCCTGCACTCGTGCACTCTTGACAACAAGGCTGCCGGTTCAACTCCCACATGGAATTGTGGCTATGCCCACCCATAACTAAGACTGAACTCGGCACCTTGAGCTGAGCTGCTGCCTGGATGGCTCAGTGGATAGAGCCTGCACTTTTAACAATAAGGCTGCCAGTTCAACTCCTGCATGGGATGGTGGCTACACCCACCTGCAACTAAGATTGAACACAGCATCTTGAACTCAGAGGCCACGAGCCGCCAACGGTCAGCCAGATGGTGACCGGTGCCCTCCACAACAAAGACTGAAGAACAACAACTTGGCTGGTCCCCTTCCCCATTCCCCAACAGTGTTCCCCTCCCCCAATTCCCCAATTAAAAAAAGAAAAAAAAGAAATACTGTGAATGCTGCTGCTGAGTACCATCCAACGGAAAGGCAGGGATCTTCAATACTGGAAGCGAAGCATCAAACCTTAGTAACAGTGTGTGACAAGTTTCAACTTGTTGGGTGCAGTCAGTCAGTTGTGAGCTATGGTTGAGAGAATGTGTGTTTTAAAGTGTGCCATAGGGCCGGCCAAGTGGCGCATTGGTTAAGAACTGACTTGGGATGCCAGAGGGCCCCAGTTTGGATCCCACATATGAGGGCCAGTGACACTGCCCTCCGCAGCTAAGATGCTGTTGGAGCTGGGCTGCCGTGAGTTGCCAGCGATGGCATAGGCTACAGCCCCTGCTGCAGTGGGTTGCCATGGGCTACCGTGTGTAGCCAGCAGCCCGCGTGAGCGGCCAGCAGCCGCAGTGAGCGGCCGTCCAGAAGCCAGCGACTGATCTGCCTCGCCCGGGAAGAGAGCAATGATGGTGCCAACTTGGGCCAGTGGAGCAATGTCCTCCACAACTAGACTGAAGAACAAAAAGACAGCAACTTGTCTGTTCCCCTTCCCCCAATTCCCCAGTGCTGTTCCCATCCCCCAATTTCCCAATAAAAATCTTAAAAAAAAATAAAGTGTGCCATAAATCATCCTCTATCGTGACAACACTCTGTGTCATACATTGCTTCTGGGATACGGCAATTTCTGTCAAATAAAAACATTACGGTGTGTCCTCATCCACTGGATCTGGCACCCTGCAACTTCTGGCTCTTCCCCAAAGTCAAAATGATTCAGGACCTCGAGGCAGCCATGACAGCGCAACTAAAGACACTCACGAAAGAGGACTTCCAGAACTGCTTCAGAAAGTGGCAAGAACGATCGGATAAGTGTGTTTGAAGTGAGGGGAAGTATTTTGAAGGGGATAATGGCAATGTGTCTTTTACTGTAATAATTTTTTTAATTTAAATATTTACCGTATTGTTTGATCACACCTCATACAAGGTCCTTCATGAGCCGGCCTCTGGCTACCACTCTGCCCTTATCTTTTATGTCTCTCCTTCTGAACCTGGAGAAATATCCAACAATTTGGGGTTACCACTAACCTCCACACACAAGCCATACTATTCTATCCATGTGTCCTAGATTCCTCCCTGGTCTTAGCCTAGCCCAGCTCAACCCAGCCTAGTCTTTGTCTTGCTAATTCCCATTCTTTTTTCATAACTTGCTCAAACCATCATCTTCTCTGGGGCTCCTTTCCTGACCTCTCAGGCTGGGCAAGGTGCCCTTTTTAGGGATCCCACAGTCTCCCTGGGCTTTCCTTTCTCAAATCCCTAGTCAAATTATATTGGGATAGTCTGTTACTTGTTCGATTGAACCATCTCTTCAACCCAGGGCTAAGACAGAGTAGGGGCCCAGTACAGAATACTTAGACAGCTTAGAGGCAAGGGGTCCCTCCTACAATTGTAGGGCAAAGGGAGTTAAGCAATGGACACCTCTGGAAATCCCTCAAAAGGGCCTGTGACAGACAGACACCTGGAAACACTTCCAATCCATGAATGTGGAATATCTTTCCATTTCTTTGTGTCTTCTTCAATTTCTTTTAATAATGTCTTACAGTTTTCTGTGTATAGGTCCTTCACATCCTTGGTTAAATTTATTCCTAAGTATTTTATTCCTTTAGTTGCAATTGCAAAAGGAACTATTTTTAATTTCTTTTTCTGAAATTTCATTGTTAGTATATAGGAACACAATGGATTTTCATACATTGATTTTGTATCCTGCAACTTTACTGTATTTATTGTTTCTAATAGTTTTATGGTAGAGTATTTAGGGTTTTCTGTATAAAGCATCATGTCATCTGAAAAAAGTGACAATTTATCTTTTTCATCCCCAATTTGGATACCTTTTATTTCTTTCTCTTGCCTGAGTGCTCCAGCTGGGACTTCCAATACCATGCTGAATAACAGTGGTGATAGGGGACTTTCCTGTCTTCTTCCTGATTTTAGAGGAAAAGCTTTCAGTTTTTCACCATTAAGTATGATATTAGCTGAGGGTTTGTCCTATACAAGATTTGTCCTATGACAATTAAGATCGTGATCTCATCTTAAAAAAGTGCTACATACCTCATTGCTAAATATCACTAAGCTCACCTTCAAAGTACTCCCCTTGGGAAGCTATATACTGAAAGCAGCACCCTTCAAAGCAATTTTGGAGCTCTTTTTCTGGAATGGCCATCAGAGCTGTTGTCGGGTTATCCTTGATGTCCCGAATGTCATCAAAATGTCTCCCTTTCAATATTTCCTTTATCTTCAGGTAAAGAAAGAAGTCACTGGGGGCCAGATCAGGTGAGTAGAGAGGGTGTTCCAATACAGTGATTTGTTTACTGACTAAAACCTCCCTCACAGACAGTGCTGTGTGAGCTGGTGCATTTGGCGTGATGCAAGAGCCATGAATTGTTGGCTTTTCAGCACTTCCAAATAGTAAACTTGGTTAACTGTTTGTCCAATTGGTACAAATTCATAGTGAATAATCTCTCTGGTATCAGAAAAAATAAGGTTGGCAACATCATTGCAACAAGTTCTCGAACTTAATTGTCAGACCTTGTACAGTGGTCCTTTTTCTCCAGCATGCATCCTATCTCCATTCCCCTTTACAAATTCAGGCATTTACCCCTCCTTTTATGTTTTTGTTGTGATAAATTATCCCTATTTATGCTGTGAGTTCATTTCTCAGTTGCAGTAGCAATTTGTCTTTTTCTCTTTTTTTATTTTATTTTTTTAACCTCCTTTATCCTTTATGTTATCTTTAAGTGTATAGGGCCCTATTCTGAGTGCGGGTTGTCATTTCCTGCTTCTGCCTGTCTGTTAGTAATCTTATTCATAGTTTTGTAACCTTTTGTCTTTTTCTTGCAGGTAGAATAACCTCCTTTAGTATTTCCTGTATAATGCAGGTCTTGTGTTGGAAAATTCTCTCAGCTTCTGTATGTCTGGAAAGGTCGTTATTCCTCCTTCATATTTAAAGGATAATTTTGCTGGATATATTACTCTTGGCTTATAATTTCTCTCTTTCAATAGTTTGAGTATTTGACTGCACTCCTTCCTGGCTTGTAGAGTTTCTGCTGAAAAATTTGATGATAATCTAATGGACTTTCCTTTGTAGGTTACCATCTTCTTTTCCTTGGCTGCCTTGGGGATTCTTTCTTTGTCGTTAATTTTTGACAGCTTCAATACAATGTGCCTTGGAGAAGGCCTGTTGGGATTGAGGTAATTAGATGTTCTATTTGCTTTTTGGATTCAAGGATCCAGTTCTTCCCACAAGTTTGGTAAGTTCTTTTCGACTATTTGTTTGAATATACTCTCTGTGTCCTTCTCCCTTTCTCCCCTTTCTGGTATGCCCATTATCCTTATATTGCTCTTTCTGATGGAGTCAGAAAGTTCTTGTAGAGCTCTTTCATTTCTTTTAACTCTAGAGTCTCTCTCTTCTTCCATCTGTGTCATTTCCAGGTTTATATTTTCGATGTCACTGATTCTTTCCTCCATTTGGTCAGCAATATTACTTAAGCTGCCTATTTCATTCAAAGTGTCCACTAAAATACTATTATATACCGGGAGTGCCAAAAAAATGTATACAATTGGACACTTTGGTCAACTTTGCTCAAGCAGTAGTTCGCCATAAACAGAAGTGTCTAGACACTGGTGGTAACCACTTTGAGCACCTCTTGTAATTGTGGAAGTCAGACGTGACTTGTATTCATCTTTTGTTATTGGTATATATCAAGTATTACAATTTTAATACAGTTTTCCTTTTCTAAAATGTGTATACTTTTTTGGCACCCTCTGTATCTTCATATATAGTCACAGTATGTAGAGTACAGCATAGAGAACATAGTCAATGGTATTGTAATAGCTATGTACAATGTCAGATGGGTAGTAGACTTAGTGGGGTTATCACTCGGTAAGGAATATAAATGTCTAATCATTATGTTGTTTTGTACACCTGAAACTAGTAATAAATTATAAATAAAAATTTAAAAAGTGACTCTTTTCTATAAAAGGTGCAAAAAGGAAGTAGGAGTGCCTGTGTGGTAACAGGAGGGTTTTGATTACTGATAAAATCTCTTTATTTGTTTTAGTTCTGTTCAACTCTTCTGTTTCTTCTTGAGTTGATTTTGGTAATATGTGTGTTTCTGGGAATTTGCCCATTTCACCTAAATTATCTAATTTATTATCACACATTTTCTTGTGTCATTTAAAGTCTTTTGTAAATATCATTTTGATGACTGTATAACATTCTATTGTACAGTTGTCCCATAATTTATTTAACCATTTTCTTAATGGCTCTCCTTGGATTATTCACAGGGCTAAAAAGAATGTCTTTGTACAAAAATCTCTATCTGTATTCTTATTTCCTTAAAACGAATTCATAGACATGGAATTTCTGGAACAAAAAACCTGAGCTTGCTCACAATTTCAGTCTCTTAACGCATTCTGCCAAATTGCCATCCAGAAAGGTCAGACCAATTTGTCCTCCTCATCAGTACATGAAAGTGCTTTAAAATGTTAGGGCTTACGACTTTTAAATCATCTCTGCTGATTTAATAGGTGGGGAATGCTATATTATTTTTAACTGTCATTTTAAAATTTCAAGTGAGGTCAAAGTTTGTTAATATTTAATTACATATTTGTATTTCTTCATATATGATTCATCTGTTCAGTTCTTTGTCCATTTGTCATTTGCTTTTCTAGTGTCTTTCTTATTGATTTACATCATCTCTTTATCAATTGTATATATTTATTGCAAGAATTTTCAGGGGTATTTTTGCCTTTTATTTTGCTTATACTGCTTCTTGATGTTCAGAAGGTTTAACTTTTATGTAAGCAAACCAGTCAATTTCTTCCTTTATCTTTTCTATCACATGTATTCTGAAAAAAGTGCATCCCCATCCAGGAATCAGATGGATAATCTTGTTTCTCCCTTTTCAGAATTTATCTTTTATACATGCAGAATTTATTTCAGTGTATGATGTGATTATTTTTCCCAAATCATAAATCATCCTAACACTGTTTGTTAAGTAACCCTTCCTTTCCTCATCACTTTGTGATCTTTCATTTACCTTATTAATTCATATATTTGTATGTTTACATATGTACATACATACATATTGTTTTGTTTTGTTTTCTGGGCTTTCTATTCTGTTCCACGGATGTGTCTCTTCTTGTTTATTTATTTATTTATATTGTGAAATACAAATTTTTAAAATTAGTTTCAGCTGTACAACACAGAGCAATAGTTATACTTTGTACCCCTCAAAGTGACAATTCCCTCCCCAAATCCACCGCCACATTTCCCCTCCCCCAATGTCATACCTATCTATTATAATTTCCTTGACTCCACTCCCACACTATACTCCACATCCCACATCCCGTGACCATATATATACATATATATATTCACTTACAGTTGGCATATGATATTATACAACATCAGCTTTAGGTGTACAGTGCAGTGAGCAAGCCTCTACCCCATCCATGATGCGGTCTCCCTAACAAGACGTGACCATCTGACACCCTACAAAACATTTACAACATTATTAATTATATTCCTCAAACTGTTCTTCATATCCCTGTGGCAACACCGTAGCTACCTATTTATGCTGTCAAATCCCTTCCCTTCTCCCTCATCCCCACCCCCGCAACAAGCAACCACCAGTTGTTCCCCTAAATCTCTGAGACTACCTCTGTCCACTTTACTCCCTCACTCAGCCCTTCAGATTCCACATATAAGTGAAATCATATGGTATTTGTGTTTCTCCGACTGACTTATTTCACTTAACATAATAGTCTCTAGGTCCATCCATATCGTTGCAAATGGTATGATTTCATTCTTCTTTATAGCGAAGTAATGCTCTATTGTATAAATATTTCACAGTTTCTTAATCCAATCATCTACCAATGGGCATTTCAGTTGTTTCCAAGTCTTGGCTATTGTAAATAGCGCTGCAGTAAACATAAGGGTGCATATATTTTTTCGAATTAGTGTTTTAGGTTTCTCTGGATAGATACCCAAGAGTGGATTTGCTGGGTCGTACGGTAGTTCCATTTCCAGTTTTTTAAGATACCTCCATACTGATTTCCATAATGGCTGCACCAATCTGGAGTCCCACCAACAGTGCATCAGGGTTCCCTTTTCTCCACAACCTCAACAACACTTGTTGTTTGTTGATTTATTGATGATAGCCATTCTGACCAGAGTGAAGTGGTATCTCATTGTGGTTTCTATTTGCATTTCTCTAATGATTAGGGAGGTTGAACATTTTTTCATATGCCTGTTGGCCATCTGTATGTCCTCTTTACAGAAATGCCTCTTCATGTCCTCTGCCCATTTTTTAATTGGGTTGTTTGTTTTTTTGGTGTTGAGTTGAATGTGTGTCTTATAAATTTTGGATATTAACCTCTTATCAGGTATATCGTTGGCAAATACCTTCTCCCATTCAGTAGGCTGCCTTTTTGTTTTATTGATGATTTCCTTAGTTGTGAAAAACTTTCAAGTTTGATGTAATCCCATATGTTTATTTTCTCTTTTATTTCCCTTGCCCGAGGGGATATCTCAGTAAAAATATTACTGAAGGTAATGTCTGCAAATTTACTCCCTATGTTTTCTTCTAGAAGTTTTATGGTTTCAGGTCTTACATTTAAGTCTTTAATCCATTTCGAATTTGTTCTCGTATATGGTGTAAGTAGATGGTCCATTTTCATTTTTTTGAACATGTCAGTCCTATTTTCCCAGCACCATTTACTAAATCGACTATCTTGACCCCAATGTAAATTCTTGCTTCCATTGTTATAAACGACCGTATAGTGATGGGTTTATTCCTGGGCTCTCTATTCTGTTCCATTGGTCTATGTGTCTGTTTTTATGCCAGTACCATACTGTTTTGATTACTGTAGCCTTGTAGTATGATTTTATGTCGGGTAGCATGATACCTCCCACTTTGTTCTTTTTTTTTTTTTAAGATTTTTATTGGGGAATTGGGATGGGAACAGTGCTGGGGAATTGGGAGAAGGGGGACAGACAAGTTGCTGTCATTTTGTTCTTCAGTCTAGTTGTGGAGGATGTTGCTTCACTG
>NW_017731858.1:812607-848720 GCF_001890085.2 Hipposideros armiger | reverse complement strand
ATTGTTTTTGAAGTAATTGTAAATGGGATTGATTTCCTGATTTCTTCTTCTGATAGTTTATTATTGGTGTATACAAATGCAACTGATTTCTGAATGTGAATTTTGTATCCTGCTACCTTATTAAATTCATTTATCAGTTCTAACAGTTTCTTGGTGGAGTCTTTGGGATTCTCTATATATAGTATTATGTCATTTGCATATAATGACAATTTTACTTCCTCCTTTCCAATTTGGATGCCTTTTATTTCATTTTCATGTCTGATTTCTGTAGCTGGAACTCCCAGAACTATGTTGAATAGAAGTGGTGAGAGTAGGCAGCCTTGTCTTGCTCCCGATTTTAAGGGGAAAGCTTTTAGCCTTTCCCCATTGAGTACGATGTTTGCTGTGGGCTTATCATATATGGCCTTTATTATGTTGAGATAAGGTCCCACTATTCCCACTTTGCTAAGAGTTTTTATCATAAATGGCTGCTGGATTTTAACAAATGCTTTTTCTGCATCTATTGATACGATCATGTGATTTTTATTTTTTGTTTTGTTAATGTGATGTATTAAATTAATTGATTTGCAGATATTGAACCAAGCTTGCATACCAGGAATGAATCCCACTTGATTGTGGTGTATGATCTTTTGAATGTGATGCTAAATTCGGTTTGCTAGTATTTTGTTGAGGATTTTTGCATCTATGTTCATTAGAGATATTGGCCTGTAGTTTTCCTTTTTTGTAATATCTTTGTCTGATTTTGGTATCAGAGTAATAGGGGCCTGAGAGAATGTGCTTGGGAGCCTTCCCTCCTATTGTATTTTTTGGAGTAGTTTGAGGAGAATAGGTATTAATTCTTTTTTGAATGTTTTGTAAAATTCACCTGTGAAGCCATCCGGTCCAGGACTTTTGTTTGTTGGAAGCTTGTTGATTACTGATTCAATTTATTTGGTGGTAATCAGTCTTTTCAGAGTTTCTGTTTCTTCTTGGTTAAGACTTGGTAGATTGTATGCTTCTAGAAAATTATCAATTTCTTCCAGATTGTCAAATTTCTTGGCATATAGTTGCTCGTAGTATTTTCTTACACTTTCGTGTATTTCTGTGGTATCTGTTGTCACTTCTATTTCATTTCTGATTTTATTAATTTGTGTCCTCTTTCTCTTTTTCTTGGTGAGTCTGGCTAAGGGTTTGTTGGTTTTGTTTATCTTTTCAAAAAAAACCAGCTCTTGGTTTCATTGATCTTTTGTATTGTGTTTTTGGTCTCTATTTCATTTATTTCTGCTCTGGTCTTTATTATTTCCTTCCTTGTACTCCCTTTGGGCTTGTTTTGCTGTTCTTTCTCCAGTTCCCTTTGGTGTAAAGACAGTCTGTTGATATGGGATTGTTCTTGCTTCTTTAGGTAGGCATGTATTGCTATGAATTCCACTGCATCCTATAGATTTTGGGTTGTGTTTTCATTTTTGTTTGTCTTGAGATAGGTTTTGATTTCCTCCTTGATCTCAGTTTTGAACCACTCACTATTTAGTAGCATGTTATTCAGCCTCCATATATTTGTGTGCTTTCCAGGTTTCTTCTTATTATTGATTTCTAGTTTCACAGCATTGTGGTTGAAGAGGACGCTTGATATGATTTCAATCTTCTTAAGGTTATTGAGACTTGTTTTGTGGCCTAACACGTGGTCCATCTTGGGAAATGTTCCATGTGCACTTGAGAAGAATGTATATTCTGTTGCTTTGGGGTGAAATGCTCCAAAAATATCAATTAAATCCAGCTGCTCTAAAGTGTCATTTAAGGCCACTGGAGAAGCCTTCCCACTGCTAAGGTGTCCCTTACAGGGTTCACCCTCTCTAGTCTCTGCCCCTCCTACCAGACTTGACGTAGCCTCCTCTTTAAGTCCTTCATTTATAGGTTCTGTTCATCTAGTGTTCAGGGGACTTCCGAGGTTGAATATTTTATAAATTATTTGTAATTTAGGAGTGATCCTTGGAGGCAGTTGGCACAGCGTCTGTCTATTCCACCATCTTACCAGAAGTCCTCCTGATGTGTCTCTTCTTACACCACTATCACACTGTTTTAAATGTTGTGGTTTTATAATATATTTTGATAGCATTATTCCTCTGGCTCAAACTTTTCTTAGCTACTTAAATATTACAATCATTTTGTCAGGAGAGCTGGTTCTGTCCCAGAGCCCACCTAAGTTATCCAATTTGGGGGCTGCCTAATTCACTTCTTTGGCTCATTAGACAACATCCTCAGAAAGAACAATGCAAAAGCCCAGATGAGCCAGGCTCCAAAAGTGCCTTAAGCTTTCATAGCTTCTTTAACTCCTAGAGGGAGGGAACTAAAGAGGGAGAATATTTTGGCCACACTTCTCTGAAGAGCTGAAATGTATAGGAATAGTTTACCATGCCAACCACTTTTAAAGTCTATATTTCCCTCTCTCCAATGTAGAATTACTTTCTCAGGTGAAAAATGTTATTTTTTATTTATTTAATGTACTTTAATTTTATTATTAACATTATGCACTTACATTTACAAATGCTCTTAGATTTGTCTCTGTCTGTGGAATATGAACTAGTTACTTAGCCTCTCTGAGTCTCAGTTCCCTCATCTGTAAAATGGCAATAATGACCTCATTATGCAACATGACTTGCTCAGAATCTGGCTCAGAGTAGGCAATCAGTAAATGACCACTGTAGCATAATTGTGAAAGTTAGTAGAGCAGATGAGTTAAGACAACAGGCTCTGGGACCAGACTTCTTGGGCTCAAATCTTATCTTCCATATTAATTAATTTTCTGATGTTGGACAAGTTACTTAATCTAAAAATGTGTTAGTTACCCTTCTGCAAAATGTGGATAATGCTTTATTGGGTGTAAGGAATGAGTTAATCCTATAAAACACTGAGAACAGTTTCTGGCACATATTAGGCACTCAATTAACATTAGCTATTCAATTAACAGTGTCTCTGGTGGTGGTGGTATTGAAAGCGTTAAGCCTAGTTATCTGGGCACACAATCAAGAATATATTACCTCATAGCACCATCTAGTGCTTATTTGGGGAAATTCCAAATCTATCCTTCAAGAAACAGTCATTTGGTTGGGAGAATATCTTTAAAAAAATAATAAGAGGAGCCGACTGGGTGGCACAGCTGGTTGAAACGCAAGCTCTGAGCAACAGGGTCGCCAGTTCGATTCCCACATGGGCCAGTGAGCTGCATCTGAACTGAGCTGCCATTGAGTTGGTTATCAGTTCTAATCCTGCAGGGATGGTGGGCTGCACCCCTATCCCCTCCCTCCCCCCTCCCCCCACAACTAAGATTGAACACGGCACCTTGAGCTGAGCTGCCATGAGCTGCGGGTGAGAGCATGTGCCCTTAACAACAAGGTTGCTGGTTCGATTCCTGCATGAGATGGTGGGCTGTGGCCCCCACAACTAGATTGAAAGTGGAAACTGGACTTGGAGCTGATCTGCGCCCTCCACAACTAAGATTGAAGGACAGGGCCGGCCGAGTGGCGCGATGGTTAAGAACTGGCTTGGGACGCCAGAGGGCCCCGGTTCAGATCCCACATATGAGGGCCAGTGACACTGCCCTCCACAGCTAAGATGCTGAACAACAGCTCAACCTGGAGCTGGGCTGCCGTGAGTTGCCAGCGATGGCGTAGACTGCAGCCCCTGTGACAGTGGGTTGCCATGGGCTACCGTGTGTAGCCAGCAGCCAGCGTGAGCGGCCAGCAGCCGCAGTGAGCGGCCGTCCAGAAGCCAGCGACTGATCTGCCTCGCCCGGAAAGAGCGCAATGATGGTGCCAACTTGGGCCAGTGAAGCAACGTCCTCCACAACTAGACTGAAGAACAAAAACAACAGCAACTTGTCTGTTCCCTTTCCCCCAATTCCCCAGCACTGTTCCCATCCCCCCAATTCCCCAATAAAAATCTTAAAAAAAAAAAAAAGATTGAAGGACAATGACTTGACTTGGAGCTGATGGTCCTGGAGAAACACAATGTTCAATTCCCCAACACTGTACCCTTCCCCAATTCCCCAATAAAATCTTGAAGAAGAAGAAGAAGAAGAAGGAGGAGGAGGAGGAGGAGGAGGAGGAGATCCATTTTTTAGGAATACAAAAAAATGGGGAAAATATATCTGTGCTTATATTTATAGCAGTTAGGGTTCTTGGTTGAAAACAACAGAAACAGATTCAGGCTGAATTAAGCAAATTATTGAACATTTCACAGAATCAACAGAAAGCAGATGAACCAGACTAGGGAAATGGGCAAGTAGTGGGGACTCCAGTTAAGGTCGTGCCATAGGACCACTTTGGTTATTATGTCACCACTGGCAACAGCTAACTTCACCACCTCTAGATATCACCACCACAAAACACCACTGCCTCTGGACTCCACAGATCCAACATTAGCTACTGGGGCCTCTTCTTGATGCAGTCTCGATGAATGAATACAAAACTGCCAATTTTTGTATACATCTCTCAAGATTCAAAGTCTTTGATGAGAGCCTGTGTGCCCTAACCCATGCAATATGTGTTTCTCTTAGATTCCATGGTGGGAGGTGAGTCTTTGCCTTCCAAATTCACAATGAAGGATTATCTCAAACTAAGAAGAGGGTTTGGATATTTACCTCAAGTAAGGTTACCAGATAAAATACATGACGCACAGTTAAATTTGAATTTCAGAAAAACAATAAATATTTTAATGTATTGCAAATATTGCATGAAACATATTTATGAGTGTGATTTAAAAAAAAGTGAATGTTGCTGCCAAGTGCCATCTAACAGAAAGGTGATGTTAGTCGTGTTTTTTGACCTTGATGAATTGTGAGATCTAAGTTTGTACTCAGGAACATTACAGTGGACTCTGGATATTATAAAGGCTTGTTAGAGTGTTTAAGAAAGAGTGCGAGTACAAAACAGCCTGAGAAATGGGTAAACAGTTTCATACTCCGTCATTACAATACTCCATATCACACATTACTTCTGGTGTGGAAATTTCTGTCAAACAAAAACATTACAGTATGTCCTCATCCACCTTGTTCACCAGATCTGTGACTTCTGGCTCTTCCCCAAAGTCAAAATTACCTTGAAAGGTAAATGTTTTGAATTTATTCAGGACATCGAGCCAGCCACAGCAGCACAACTAAAGACACTCATGAAAGAGGACTTCCAGAACTGCTTCAGAAAGTGGCAAGAATGATGGGATAAGTGTGTTTGAAGCAAGTGGGCATATTTTGAGGGGGATTAATGGCAATGTGTTTTTTACTGTAATACATTTTTTATTTGAACATCCACCATATTTTATGATCACACCTCTTATATCCAAAACTTGAAAAGACAATCATGCGTAGTTTAGGTGAGGAGGGCACAGTGAAATGAATACTCTCAAATATTGACAGTCAGTATATCCATTAGTATACCCAAGTGTATTATTCAGGGCTCTCCGGAGAAACAGAACCGATAGGAGATATATGTAAAAGAAGATTTAGTATAGAAATTGGCTCACATGATCATGGAGGCTGAGAGGTCCTATGATTGGCCATCTGCAAGCTGGAGAGCCAGTGGTGTAGTTTAGTCTGAGCCTGGAGAAGGCCTGAGAACCAGGTGAGCCAATGGTATAAATCCTAGCCCAAAGGCAGAAGACCAATGTCTCAGCTCAGCCAGCAGAAAAAAAGGGGTGAGCAAATCCTCCCTTCGTCTGCTTCATGTTCTATTCAGGCCTTTAATGGATTAAATCATGCCCATCAACATTGGGGAGGGCGATCTACTTTACTGAGTCCACCAATTCAAAAGCTACTCTCATCTGACAACACCCTCACATACACATTCAGAAATAATGTTTAATTTAGGCACTTTGTGGCCCAGTCAGGTTGACACATAAAATCAACTATCACACCAAGTGCATTAAAAATATTCACAAACTCTGACCCAATAATTCTATTTTTGGAAATTGTATAGTCTTTGATCCAAGAGTTGAATTTTAAGCAGTTTATTCTAAGGAAATGATCAGAAAGAGGAAAAATATTTTGCATACATAGTGCTCATTGCAGAGTTATTGTTCCTAAAAAAATTGGAAATAAGCTTAAATATGCAAATAGGGGAATGGTCTAAGAAATTATAGTTAATACATATGATCGTAACTTACAGAGTCATTAAAATTATGTTTATGAAAAATTTTAGTTACATAGAAAACTCTGACAAAGGAATGTTTGGAGGTAAAAGCAAGGCAGAAGAAACACTAGAACATGTTTATTTGCACATGATCAAGGTATGATCAAATAAAGAGGATGGTATTAATGTGCAGTAGAGAGAAGGGATAACTGTACAAGCCAAGGTCTCGAGAGTATGTGAGGCAAATGGATACAGAGTCAAAGGGGAAGGTCCCTGATAAGAGGAAGGACGCTGCACTGTACCAAGAAGGAAAACAGAATATGTACTTACAGATAAGGGTTGGTACATTTGGTGGTGGGAAGATGAGGGAGTTTCCATCTAATTGCTTCTATTTTCTTAATAAAAAAAATGCAACGTTGAGAGTGAGAAAAGAAAGGAGATATTGGAGATTTGAAAAGAATGCAGCTGGTATGATAGAGTGCTCCCAGAGAAGGAGAGTAGGAAAGAGAATGGACTGTGGCTGTGTGGTGCAATTGTCAGACAGCACAGTCCATTTGTGAGTTACGGTCAAAAATTTTCAAGCAAGACCCTCCTCATCCCCTATCCCCAGGTAGCCACTGATTTGTTTTCTGTCATTATAGATTAGATTGCATTTCCTGTAGATTTATATAAATGGAATTATATAATATGTACACCTATTTGTCCTTAAGTAGTTCATATTTTCAATTCTATTGTAAATGGTTATCTTTTTCATTTCAATTTTTTATTGCTCATTGCTATTATATAGAAATAAAACTGAAATTTATATGTTAATCTTATATCCTTCAACCTTGCTAAACTCACTCATTAGCCCTCATAGCTTAACTGTAGAATCCATTGGATTTTCCATATAAATGATAATGTCATCTGTGAATAAAACGTTTTACTTCTTTTCCAAAAATTAATTTTTTTTCAAATGAAATCAGCCAGTAGAGTACTGTGCTTTCTGCTATAATGTTCAGCTGTTTATGTGCAGTTAGGAAGTGGGGGACAACTGGGTTTATCATGGGTTGGGCTTTTGAAAAGATCTAGTGTGTGACCAAGAGAGAGGGTAGTCAATGTGGGGCAGAGAAAAAGATGGTTGGAGATGAAGAACATTAAGGAAGTAGACGGGCAGCATGTGGGATGTGTCATCCATGTGGATATTAAAGTTGCCAGGAATGATGAACCAGCATTAACTTGGGGTAGACAATTGATTATGGAGGAAAAGGCTTCCTCAGTAGAATTTATACATTTGCTCTTGTCTTCTGGGGCATGGAGGGGCCCAAGGCATAGATGCTAGGCAATCTGGAACTCTGACTCCCTCCCCAATATGTGTCCATGCTCAGGTGACCAGCACTTGCTGGGGCTAGCCCACACTCTACTCATCCCTCCCAGAGAGGACTCCACTCTCAGACAATCCAGCTCTAAACTCTCAATAACCTAGACCAGCGGTTCTCAACCTGTGGGTCACGACACTTTGGGGGTCGAATGACCTTTTCACAGGGGTCGCCTAAGACCATCGGAAAACAAAAAGATATTTACATTATGATTAATAACAGTAGCAAAATTACAGTTATAGAGTAGCAATGAAAGTAATTTTATGGTTGGGAGTCACCACAACATGAGGAACTGTATTAAGGGGTCGCGGCATTAGGAAGGTTGAGAACCGCTGACCTAGACGTTTTTGGAAACATAGGCCTCTTTACTGTCTTCTTGGGGCAAGTAGAGTTTGGACCTCCATATCACAAGCCTTGGCCACCCTTTGTGGTAAAATTGAGTCGGGAGAAAAAAAAATTTATTTAATGAAGAACCTACAGCAGAGAAAACTGGTGATAGTTAATTAGATTATCCTGCCACATAGGGGAAAAAATCAAAGAAGGAATAATTCCAGCATTTCAACCCTAGATATTTCTGGTTGGTGGGATAGTGGGATCACACCTATATACATGCAGAGGTATGACGTGTGTGTGTGTATGTGTGTGTGTTTCTGTGTTTCTGTCTGCCCGTGGACACTTAAAAACACAAAGAGATAGGGAAAATTTGTCTTTAACACCTTACTGCATGCCACTTACTTGATGATTCCTCAGCTGCTGCTGAGCTGCCAACAGGAGGCAGAATGGCTCAGCTAAAAAAATAAAAAATAAATAAACTGCATAAATTTATTGGGGTGACATTGGTTAATAAAATTATATAGTTTTTTTAAATTATTAGTTTCAGGTGTACAAAACAATGCAATAGTTATCCTTTGCACCCCTCACAAAGTGACAACCCTCCTCCCCTCATCCTCTGCCCTTCCACTCCCAATATCATACATATCTATTACAATTCCATTGACTCCATTCCCACACTATACTCCACGTCCCATGACTATATATGTATTAAATTATAGTTGACTTATAATATTATTCAACAGCAGCTTCAGATGTACAGTGCAGTGGTCAGGCCTCTAAACCGACTATGAAGTGGTCTCCCTAACAAGACATGAGACCCTCTGGCCCCCTAAAAAAATATTTAAAACATTATTGATTATGTTCTCCAAACTGTCCTTTCTATCCCTGAGGCAATATTGTAGTTACCAACTTACGTTGTCTCGTACCTTCCCCTTCTCCCTCATCAATACCCCAACTAGCAAGCATCAGTTTTTCCTGTGTGTCTCTGAGACTATTTCTGTTAACATTACTTGTTTATTCAGTTTTTTAGATTCCACATATAAGTGAGATCACATGGTATTTGTCTTACTCTGACTGACTTATTTCACCTAGCATAATGTTCTCTAGGTCCATCCATATCGTTGCAAATGGTACAATTTCCTCCTTCTTTATAGCTGAGTAATACTCCATTGTATAAATGTGCCACAGTTTCTTAGTCCAGTCATCTACCAGTGGGCATTTCGATAGTTTCCAAGTCTTGGGCTATTGTAAATAGTGCTTCAATGAACATAGGGGTGCATATATTTTTTTGAATTAGTGTCTTGGGTTTTTCTGGATAAATACCTAAGAGTGGGATTGCTGGGTCACAAGGTAGTTCCATTTCCAGTTTTTTGAGATACTTCTATACTGATTTCTACAGTGGCTGCACCAGTCTGCAGTCCCACCAACAGTTCACCAGGGTTCCCTTTTCCCCACAGTCTCACCAGCACATGTTGTTTGTTGATTTATTGAAGATAGCCACACTGACCGGGGTAAGGTGGTATTTCATTGTGGTTTTTATTTGCATTTCCCTAATAATTAGTGAGGTTGAACATCTTTTCATATGTCTGTTGGCCATCTGTATGTCCTCTTTAGAGAAGTGTCTCTTTATATCCTCTGCCCATTTTTTAATTGGGTTGTTTTTGTGGTGTTGAGTTGAATGAATGTTTTATAAATTTTGGATATTAACCCCTTATCAGATATATCGTTGACAAATATCTTCTCCCATTCAGCAGGCTTCCTTTTGGTTTTATTGATGGTTTCCTTTGTTGTGAAAAAACTTTTAAGTTTGATGTAATCCTATATGCTCATTTTTTTGTTACTTCCCTTGCCTGCGGGGATGTATCAGTAAAAATATTGCTTAGGGTAATGTCTGCAAATTTACTCCCTATATTTTCTCCTTGGAGTTTTATGGTTTCAGATCTTACACTTAAGCCTTTAATCCATTTTGAATTTGTTCTCATATTTGGTGTAAGGAGGTGGTCCAGTTTCATTTTTTTGCATGTGTCAGTCCAATTTTCCAGCACCATTTATTAAATAAACTATCTTTACCCCAATGTAAATTCTTGCTTCCATTGTCATAGACTAACTGTCTATGTGCATATGGATTTATTTCTGGGCTCTCTATTCTGTTCCATTGATCTATGTGCTGGTTTTTATGTCAGTACCATACTGTTTTGATTACTGTAGCCTTGTAGTATGTTTTGATGTCTGCTAGCATGATATCCCTGACTTTGTTCTTATTTCTCAGGATTGCCGTGGCTATTCAGGGTCTTTTATGGTATAGATTTTAGAATGATATTTTCTATTTTTGTGAAAAGTGCCCTTGGTAGTTCAATAGGAATTGCATTGAATCTATATATTGCCTTAGGGAGTATTGACTTTTTAACTATATTAATTCTTCCTATCCTTGAGCATGGTAGGTGTTTCCATTTATTGGTATCTCTTTTTATTTCTTTCTTCAGTGTCTTATAATTTTCTGAGTACAGGTCTTTTACTTCTTTGGTTAAATTTATTCCTAAGTATTTTCTAGTTCTTGAAGCAATTGTAAATGGGACTGTTTTCTTAATTTCTCCTTCCGATAGTTTATTATTGGTATATATAAATGCAGCTGATTTCTGAATATTGATTTTGTATCCTGCTACCTTACTGAATTCATCTATCAGTTCCAATAGTTTTTTGATGGAGTCTTTGGGGTTCTCTCTATATAGTATCATGTCATCTACATATAATGACAATTTTACTCCCTCCTTACTGATTTGTATGCCTTTTATTTCTTTTTCTTGTCTGATTGCTGTGGCTAGAACTTCCAGAACTATGTTGAATAAAAATGAAGAAAATGGACAGCCTTGTCTTGTTTCTGATCTTAAGGGGAATGGCTTTAACTTTTCCCTATTGAATATGATGTTATCTGTGGGTTTATTATATAAGGCCTCTATTATGTTGAAATATGATCCCTCTATTCCCACTTTGCCAAGAGTTTTTATCATAAATCACTGCTGTATTTTGTCAAATGCTTTTTCTGCATCTATTGATATGACCATATGATTTTTTTAAAAATTTATTTGTTGATGTGGTGTATCACATTAATTGATTTGCAGATATTGAACCAACCTTGCGTACTAGGGATGAAACCCACTTGATCATGGTGTATGATCTTCTTAATATATTGCTGAATTCTGTTTGCTAATATTTTGTTGAGGATTTTTGCATTTATGCTCATCAGGGATATTGGCCTATAGTTTTCCTTTTTAGTACTGTCTTTGTCTGGTTTTGGAATTAGGGTGATATTGGCTTCATAGAACAAGTTTGAGAGCCTTCCCTCCTTCTGGATTTTTGGGAATAGTTTCAGAAGAATAGGTGATAATTCTTTTTTGAATGTTTGGTAAAATTCACTTGTAAAGCCATCTGGTTCCTGGCTTTTTTTTTTGTTGGGAGCTTGTTGATGACTGATTTAATTTCCTTGTTAGAAATCAGTCTATTCAGGTTTTCTGTTTCTTCTTGAGTTAGCTTTGGAAGGTTTTATGCTTCTAGAAAATTACCTATTTCTTCCAGATTGTCAAATTTGTTGTCATATAGCTGCTCATGGTAATTTTCTTTTTTTTTTGTATTTCTGTGGTGTCTGTTGTCACTTCACCTCTTTAATTCCTGATTTTACATATTTGAGTCCTCTCTCTCTCTTTTTGATGAGTCTGGCTAGAGGTTTGTCAATTTTGTTTATCTTCTCAGAAAACCAGCTCTTGGTTTCATTGATCTTTTGTATTGTTTTTCTGGTCTCTGTTCTGTTTATTTCCGCTCTGGTCTTTATTATCTCCTTCCTTGTACTCCCTTTGGGCTTATTTTGCTGTTCTTTTTCCAGTTCCCTGAGGTGTAAGGATAACCTGTTGATTTGAGATTTTTCTTGCTTCTTTAGGTAGGCCTGAACTGCTATGAACTTTTCTCTTAGGACTGCTTTCGCTGCATCCCAGAGATTTGGGGTTGTGGTGTTTTCATTTTCATTTGTCTTGAGGTATCTTTTGATTTCCTCCTTGATCTCAGTTTTGACCCACTCACTATTTAGTAGCATGTTATTCAGCTTCCATGTATTTGTGTGCTTTCCAGGTTTCTTTTTATAATTGATTTCTAGTTTCATAGCATTGCAGTCAGAGAAGACACTTGATATGATTTCAAGCTTCTTAAATTGATTGAGACTTGTTTTGTGGCTTAACATGTGGTCTATCTTGGAATATGTTGCATGTGCACTTGAGACAAATATATATTCTGTAACTTTGGGGTGAAATGCTATGAAAATATCAGTTCAATCCAGCTGATCTAATGTGTCATTTAAGGTCGTTTCCACATTGATTTTCTGTCTGGAGGATCTATCTATTGGTGACAGCGGGGTGTTGAAGTCACATATTATGATAGTGTTACTATTGATCTCTGTCTTTATGTCTGTTAATATCTGTTTTATATATTTAGGGGCTCCAATATTAGGTGCATAGATGTTTACTAGGGTTATGTCCTCTTGTTGGATCAATCCCTTTATTATTATGAAATGCCCTTCTTTTCCTTTATTATAGTCTTCAATTTAAAGTCCATTTTATCTGATATAAGTGTAACTACTCCAGTTTTTTCTCAGTTTCATTTGCATGAAATATTTTTTTTAATATTTTTTATTGGGGAACTGGGGGATGGGAACAGCACTGGGGAATCGGGGGGCGGGGAACAGACAAGTTGCTGTCCTTTTGTTCTTCAGTCTAGTTGTGGAGGACGTTGCTTCACTGGCCCAAGTTGGCACCATAATTGCACTCTTCCCAGGCGAGGCAGATCAGTCGCCAGCCTCTGGACGGCCGCTCACCATGGCTGATGGCCGCTCATGCTGGATGCCAGCTACAAACGGCAGCCCATGGCAACCCACTGCAGCAGGGGCTGCAAACCACGCTGTCCCGGTGACCCATGGCAGCCCAGCTCCAGGTTGAGCTGTTTTTCAGCATCTTAGCTGTAGAGGGCAGTGTCACTGGCCTTCATATGTGGTATCCGAACCGGGGCACTCTGGCATCCCAAGCCAGCTCTTAACCAATGCGCCACTCGGCCAGCCCTTGAATGAAATATTTTACTCCATCCCTTTACTTTCAGCCTCTATGTGTCTTTTGATCTGAGGTGAGTCTCTTGTATACAGCATATGCAAGGGTCTTGGTTTCTTATCCATTCAGCCACCCTATGTCTTTGATTGGAGGATTTAATCCATTTACATTTAATGTGATTATTGGTAGGTGCATAGTTATTGCCATTTTGTTATTTGTGTTCCTGGTCTTCATTAGTTAGGTTGTTTTTCTCTTTCTTCTGCTTAAAGAAGCCCTTTTAACATTTCCTGCAGTGCTGGCCTGGTGGTAATGAATTCCTTTAGCTTATTCTTTTCTGGGAAGCTCTTTATCTTTCCTTCAATTTTAGATGATAACCTTGCTGGATAAAGCAATCTAGGTTGTAGGCCTTCATTTTTCATCACTTTGAAAACCTCCTGACTATCCCTTCTGGGCTGCAGAGTTTCTGTAGAAAAGTCAGCTGATATTCTCATGGGGGTGCCCTTGTAAGTAACTTGCTGTCTGTCTCTTGCTGTTTTTAGGATTCTGTCTTCTTCTTTAACCCTTGCCATTTTCACTATAACGTGTCTTGGTGTGGGCCTGTTTGGGATCATCTTGGTTGGAACACTCTGTATTTCTTGGGCTTGTATGTCAGTTTCCTTTGCCAGGTTAGGGAAGTTTTCAGACATTATTACTTCAAATATGTTGAGGATCCCTTGCGCCCTCTCTTCTCCTTCTGGTATTCCTATGATGCACATGTTGTTCCATTTGATGTTGTCACCCAGCTCTCTTAAATCATTTTCAATGTTTTTTTCTGTTTTTTTCTTTTTGTTGTTCTGCTTAGATGATCTCTGCTATCTTGTATTTTAAGTCACCGATTCAATGCTCTGCTTCATCCATTCTTCTAGTAATTCCATTGAGTTTGTTATTCAATTCAGTAATTGTATTCTTTAGGTCTGGCTGGTTGTTTTTCATGATTTCTCTATTCCTTATATTCTCATTAATTTCCTTGAGCATTCTAATAATCAGTGTTCTGAACTCTGTCTCCGATTGGTTGTTTACGTATATTTCCTCTAATTCCACTGATTCAGGAGGATTCTTCTGTTCTTTTATTTGGGATGTGTTTCTTTGTTTCCCCATTCTGGCTTACTGTTTGTGCTTGCTTTGATGTAATAGGCAGATCCACTAGGTCTCTCAGTCTTTTCTGGGTGGACTTATGTGGTGTATGTCCTTTATATTTGAATTACTGTCTCCCTATTCTCCTGTGCATGTGTACCAGAGGTGTTCCTCATGTTGTGTGTCTTCTCCTGTTGAGCTTTGTTTGCTGTTGGCTTGTCAGTAGGTGGGATTGACTCCCAGGCTGAATAGCTCTGAGGATTAGCAGTGTCCACAGTGTATGAGCTGCTGTGCGAGGGTTGACCCCTCCAATGAGGTTTGGCCCCTATGGGCTCTTGTGCCTGTAGTGATTTCCCTTTGGGTGTGACTCCTGTAGGTCAAACCCTGTAATGCTCTGGTTTTATCTAAAGTTGGCCTCTGGGTGTGATTATTCTTGTGACTCTTTGGCTGCGCCCAACTACAGAGTGATTTTAGAGCAAAACAGATCAATAAGCACAACCACAACAGCCACCAAAGGAAACTAGATACTCTCACATGTAAAAAACAACCAACAACCTACACTCAACATGTACAGAAATATCAAACACACAAAAGAAGAAAAACACACAAAAACAAAACAACAACAAAACAAAGAACAAAAAACAAAACAAAACAAAATATAATAAGATAAAAGATAGAATAAACACGAGAAACAAAATAGCAACACCCCCCCACACAAAATTTGCAGAAAAATGGAAAGAAGGAAGAAAAGTAGAGCAGTGAAAAGAAAGAAGAAAAGAAGAGAGAGAGAGGGTAGAAAAGAAAGAAGGATAGAAAGAGGGGGCAGGTAGGTAGGCTCACACTCTGTAGCCTCTTCTCATGTGGAGTTTCTCAACCACTTGGGTGTAGGAGCGCCTCTGTAATATGACCCTACTCCTCCATTCAGGGGTCAGTTTAAGACTCTGGCAAGGCGGAGGCCAAGGTTTTAGAGGGAGGGTGGGGTTAGTTTTATCTATGCAGTTGTTTTTTGCTTTCTGTCCGAGAAAAAAGGAAAACAAAAAAGTCCCACCGCCGTTTTGAGCTGAAGCTTTTGCCTCAGACACTCCAGTGGAGCTCCTGCTGTGCTCTCGGAGGGACCACAGGGATGCAGGGACTGAGCCCACCGTGGCACTGCAACGCTCTGCACTCTGCTTCCTGAGGTCCCGCGTCTCTGCACCTGCCTCCCTCTTCCCTCACTCATCCAGTCTGCCCACCTTCCAGTAATCGACATGCGAGTCTCTTAGCTGCCCTGTGTGATGAGTAGAGGTTCATTTGAAGAGTTACAGCAGTTTGAATTGTGGCAATTTCCAGGGGAGAACTCAGGGAGCCCTCCTCACAGCCACCATTTTCCCCTTGAATTCCTCAAATTATGTAGGTTTTAAGTGTACGTTTTTATAAAACATCATAATTATATTGTATTGTGTGTTCCCCACCCAGAGTCAGTTCTCCTTCCATCACCATATATTTGACCCCGTTTCCCTCTTCTAGCACCCGCCTCCCCTCTTACCCTCTGGTAACCACTAAACTGTTGTCTTTGTCTATGAGTTTTGTTTGTTTGTCTTGTTCTTTTGTTGTTTTCAGTTTTATATGCCACATATGAGTGAAGTCATATGGTTCTTGACTTTTTCTGTCTGACCTAATTCATGTAGCATGATAATCTCAAGATCCATCCATGTTGTCGCAAACGGCAGTGTTTTATCTTTTCTTATGGCTGAGTAATTTTCTATTGTGTATGTGTATCACATCTTCTTTATCCAATCATCTATGAAAGGACACTTTGGTTGTTTCCATGTCTTGGTCACTGTGAATAATGCTGCAGTGAACATAGGGGTACTTACCAGTATATCTTTATAGATAAATGTTTTCAGATATTTTTGGTAGATACCCACAAGAGGGATTGCTGGATTGTATGGTAATTCTATTTTTAACTTTTTGAGGAAACTCCATACTGTTTTCTATAGTGGCTGTACCAATTCACACTCCCACCAACAGCGTATGAGGTTCTTTTTTCTCCACAGCCTCTCCAACATTTGCTATTATTTGTCTTGTTGATTATAGCCATCTTAACAGGTGTGGGGTGGTCTCATTGTGGTTTTGATTTGCATTTCCCTAAGAGCGAGTGGAATTGAGCATTTTTTCATATATCTCTTGGCCATTTGTATGTCTTCTTGGGAGAAGTGTCTGTTTAGGTCTTCTGCCCATTTTTTTCAATTGGGTTGTTTGTTTTTTTGTTGTTAAGTTATATGAGCTGTTTATATAGTTTGGATATTAGCCCCTTACTGGAGGTGTTGGTTGCAAAGATCTTCTCCTATTTGGTTGATTGCCTTTTGTTTTGTTGAAGGTTTCGTTTGCTGTGCAGAGGCTTTTTAGCTTGATATAATCCCATTCATTTAGTTTAGCTTTTACTTCCCTTGCCTTTGAGGTCAAATTCATAAAATCTTCTCTGAACTCAAGGTCCATAAGTTTTGTACCTATGCTTTCTTCTATGCAGTTTATCATTTCAGGTCTTATGCTTAGGTCTTCAATTCATTTTGAGTTAATTTTGGTATATGGTGACAGATGGCAGTCTATTTTCATTATTTTGCATGTGGCTTTCCAATTTTCCTAGCACCATTTTTTGAAGAGGCTTTCTTTTCTTCATTGTTTGTTTTTCGCTCATTTGTAAAAAAATTATCTGTCATATATATGTGGGTTTATTTTGGGGTTCTCAATTCTATTCCATTGTTCTTTGTGTCTGTTTTTCTGCCAATATCATGCTGTTTTGATTATTGTCACTTTGTAGTATAAATTGAAGTCAGAAAGCATGATACCTCCAGCCTTGTTATTTTTTCTTAGGACTGCTTTGGCTATTTGGCTATTTGGGGTGTTTTGGGATGCCATACAAATCTGATGATTTTTTTCTTCTATTTCTTTAAAAAATGGGATTTTGTTGGAGAGTGCATTAAATCTGTATATTGTTTTGGGTAATGTGGCCATTTTAACTATGTTGATTCTTCTAATCCATGAACATAGAATATCTTTCCATTTCTTTGTGTCTTTTTCAATTTCTTTTAATCATGTCTTATAGCTTTCAGTGTATAGGTCCTTCACATTCCTTGTTAAGTTTATTCCTCGTGAATTATGGCTCTTTCAGTTAATGAGATTTTGCTGTTTGTCAGATGTCCAACCCAGGCTCCATTTTAATGTTAAGTGAAGAGTTTTAAAACTAAGACCAAAGATAGAGTTATATATGTTTATCCATGTCTATCACACACACACACACACACACACACACACACACACACACACACTCTCACTCAATACTCTCCAGCAGTGAGTTAGAAAGGAATAATGCAAACCATAGAAAATCATGGCTATCTCAAGGAGAGGGTAGAAAGTAGAAGGTACTTATCAGATTTGGACTTGTGTTCCATGATGTTGGGCACATTTAAGGGAGCAGGGTTTGCTCTAGAATTGGATACCATCAGGAAGCAGAGGAATTCTATGACTGGGTATTGAAATAAATCTTATCGAGAAGAAGGGCAGATTAGGGTGTAGCCAAAGCTATTTGGTAAAGAAGCAGCAGCTACTCATATTAGCCAGGAAAGGGGGATGTTTGGTTATTTTTGTGGTTTGGACAGTGTGCATGTTTTGTCTGGGTTCAGACATGATTAAGGAGTAGTTTTGTTTTTGCCTTTGCCACTCAGTCACAGAGTGGCCTTGGCTGATGTTGCTACTTGTGAAATTGTTTATGTTCAACAGGAGAACACCAAGGCCCAGCTGTGGGTGCAGAGCCAGGTGCTAGCCACACCAAGGCCTAACTCATAGTGCCAGGCCAGCTCCTGGATGGCAGGGAAAGCTTCTCTCTTTGTCAATTTATATTATATTGTATTTAGTAGATTATACTATATTATATTATGTATTATATTATATTATTGGGTTGTGGGAAAAGTCATGATGTATTTTTCTATGTTTTTGTTGCAAAAATGCATCATGACTTTTCCAACAACCCAATATATTATAATATTAATCTTCATATAATATAATCCTCATATTATAGTGCCAAAAAATGTAAGCACATTTTAAGAGATGTTATCTATGTATTAATTTTCGAAGTTGAATTGAATTATGGTAGCAATGTGTATTATGATATTCACTCAAAATATTGTAATTGCAGGTCCGGCCGAGTGGCGCGATGGTTAAGAACTGGTTTGGGATGCCAGAGTGCCCCGGTTCGGATCCCACATATGAGGGCCAGTGACACTGCCCTCTACAGCTAAGATGCTGAACAACAGCTCAACCTGGAGCTGGGCTGCCGTGAGTCGCCGGCGACGGCGTAGGCTGCAGCCCCTATGGCAGTGGGTTGCCATGGGCTACCGTATGTAGCCAGCAGCCAGCGTGAGCGGCCAGCAGCCGCACTGAGCGGCCGTCCAGAAGCCGGCGACTGATCTGCTTCGCCCAGGAAGAGCGCAATGATGGTGTCAACTTGGGCCAGTGAGGCAATGTCCTCCACAACTAGACTGAAGAACAAAAAAAGACAGCAACTTGTCTGTTCCCCTTCCCCTAATTCTCTAGCACTGTTCCCATCCCCCCAATTCCCCAATAAAAATCTTTAAAAAAATATTACAATTGCAGAAGTCAAACATGACTTGTATTCATCTTTTGTTATTGGTATATCTTAAGTATTACAATTTTAATACAGTTGTTTCCTTTCTTAAAATGTGTAAACATTTTTAGGATATATATCCAGGTTTTAATTTGTTGGTTTTCTTTGCATAAAGACTTTAAGTCTACTATTTGGCTACTTTCAGAGACACTGATTTCCCCCTCTGAGTCATCCACAAAGTTAGTACCTTCACTAGCAAACCACCATTACCATTGAGCCCCACCCTCATCCCAGCATGGTCTTTTTCCCCTTCAAGTTGCCCACCTCTTCTCATCTGCACATCCATCAAAAGCTTTTTCTTACTTGAGATTCACTGTGAGAACACCATAGAAGTGGTCTCTCAAGGGGGCAGGGTTACATTTTGACCGTTGAGGGGACCTAGCTGGTTCCCTACCCTACAAAGGAAAAAGGGGTACCCTAAGCTAAAGGAAGGATGTAAGTTCAGGCTTAGCAAATGAGGGAAGAGGCAAACATCCTAAAATTATACTGCTCAGATTTTAGTTCACCTGGGTTTCTGGGTGAGGGTTGGGGGATGCCCAAGTTGATAAAGCAAGAGGTTTGAAACCAAACATGTGACACAGTTGTGGTCCTGATCAACCCCTGGCTCTTTATCTAATCTCCATCTTGCAGCAGCTAACTAGGGAAATGGGAGACTAACAGCCGTGGCTGAGCAAATTCTGGCTGGCTCCTGAGGGTGGAGGTGGTGTATGGAGAAGAATCCAAAAGACTCTTCCTCTGGAAAGCCTCCCCTGAACCCTCCACTGGATGAGGTTCTCCCTATTATAGTCTCTTTCAAAGTGGTGCTTTGGAGTCAGACTAGGTCTGGGTTTCTAACCTGGCTATACTGAGTTTCATGGCCTCTCTGAAGCTGTTTATTCATCTTTAAAGAGGTGCTAAAAATAGTACTTTCTTTGATTTGTTTTAAGATTTGTGAAAATTAGAGAAAATGTATAGATAGTTCCTAGCACATACTACGTACTTAAAATGTGGTAGCTCACATCATCATCATCATCATCATCATCATCATCATCATCATCATCATCGAACTGCTTGCTTTCCCCTACTGAACTGAGCTCTCAGCAATGAAAAAGAAGGGTGGGGAATATGCCTTGACAAGATGAGTTGTCCACAAAGGCCAGAAAGGGAAGAATTCCCCCTCTGACCCATATCCTCTGTTCCCTTCTTCCCTCAGCTGAGAGCTGTCATAGTCTCCCCCTATCAAAATCTATGCTTAGGTAAGATTAGGGTTGTAACAGTAAGTCTGGCTTTAAGCTGAAGGATGGAAACTTTAAGGGAGAAACACCAAGTAACAGACAATGGATGGGAAGGAACTGGATGCAGAAGATTCACCTCTGTGTCCCCCCAAATCCTAGCCCACTCCACATACAAGAAAAAAGTGAGTTTTGATCAGCAGGAGTTATTAAAGAAGTAACATGGTCCTAGTAGGACATGGTCATTTCTACTGACGTGCCACCAAGGGGGCTTCCTATGCTAAGACTTCCCTGACTTTCACTCCTCAGATTTTCCGTTAAAGCATTAATGTCTGTAAACAAATTCATAAATGCAGGCTGGTATAATATTTTGAAGAACTTTAAGGGTACTCCCTCTGTAATCTCAAATTCTGATTTGCCTATTTTATGCTTTTAATTAAAAAAAAGCCCTTGTAGATTCCCTTACCCTCTCTGCCTTTCGTCTGTCCCCTCTATTTAACAGAGCTTAAGTCTCCTGAATTCATGAATGTCACCCTACCCATAGGCCCTTTTAGTTTTCTGCCCACAGGGCTGAGCTAGAGGCTTCCTGGAAATGGGGGGGTGGGCAATATCTGGTTTTAATAGTAGCTTCATTTTATCAAACTTTTTTTTTAAGATTTTAATTGGGGAATTGGGGGATGGGAACAGTGCTGGGGAATTTGGGGAAGGGGAACAGACTAGTTGCTGTCTTTTTGTTCTTTAGTCTACTTGTGGAGGACGTTGCTTCACTGGCCCAAGTTGGTACCATCATTATGCTCTTCCCGGGTGAGGCACATCAGTCGCTGGCTTCTGGACGGCCGCTCACTGCAGCTGCTGGCCGCTCACGCTGGCTGCTGGCTACATACGGTAGCCCATGGCAACCCACTGCAGCAGGGGCTGCAGCCTACGCCCGTCACCAGCAACTCCCGGCAGCCCAGCTCCAGGTTGAGCTGTTGTTCAGCATCTTAGCTGTAGAGGGCAGCATCACTGGCCCTCATATGTGGGACCCGAACCGGGGCCCTCTGGTGTCCCAAGCCAGCTCTTAACCAACGTGCCACTCGGCCGACCCTCAAACTCTTTATACATGGTAAGCACTGTGTTTTGTCTCTTTTTATAATTAAAAAAAAATTGATATGAGTAAACATTCACAGGAAGTTGTGAATATCATACAGAGTTTTCCTGTGTATTCTTCATCCAGTTTGCCCCATTGGTTAAATCTTATATTAATATAGTACAATATCAAAATCAGGAAATTGCCACAGGTGTAATGTGTGTTTGTAGTTCTATGTCATTTTATCACATGTGTAAACACCACCAAAATCAAGATACACAACTATGCCATCACCACAAAAATCTCCCTCAAGCTACCCCTATATAGTCACATCCACTCACCACCACTCCCACGCTTAACCCCTGGTAACTACAAATCTGTTCTCTATCTCTATAATTTTGTCACTTCAAGAATGTTATACACATGGAATCATACAGTACATGACTTTTAGAAGTTTGTTTTTTTCACTGAGCATAATGCCTTTGATGTCCATCCAAGTCATTGCATGCATTGATAATTTGATTCTATATTTTTTCATTTAAGGAGAGTGCTTTTGGTATGTCCAAGAACTCTATCAAACCCTAAGTTCTGAAGATTTTCTCCTATGTGTTCTCACCCTTGATTCTAGAGAATGAGAATGAATCCTCCTTTCCCTGAAGCTCCACAGCCAATCCACCATATGTCCTGTTGATTCTACTTCCTAAATGTGTCTGGACTCTGTCCATTGCTCTCCACCTTCACCACGCTCTACTAATTGAGGCTACTGTCATCATATCCCGCCTGTAGCAGTTTTTCAATGGTCTCCGCATTTCCACTCTTGGCTGTCCCCCAAAGCCAATGCAAACCTGGTTCTGTCTTCTGCCAGAAGCCCTTTAGTGGCTCCCCTAAGTTCTTCAACTGCAACCCAAATCCTTCTCACGGCCTGTGAGGCCCCGCTTGTCTGGTCCCTCCTTGCCTATCTCCCCAAGAACTCATATTGAGCCTCTCTTTTAACTTTACTGAGCCCCAACCCCTGGACTGCTTTCTGTTCTTTGAAAGTACCACACCATCTGGCCTCTGGGCTTTCACTTGCTGTGTCCTCTGTAAGACAGCACTTCTCCCTCTCCTGCCTCCCCACCTAGCCAAATTCTGCTCATCCTCCAGGTTTCAGCTTTAAATGTCACCTCTCAGGAAAGCCTTTCCTGACTCCTCCATTGATCAAGGGCCTCCCTATTATAGTCTCTTTCAAAGCATTTAGCACAATTGTAATTAATTAGTTATTCATGAAATCTCTGTCATTTCCACTGATTAGACTCAAAGTTCTCCAAGAGACCATGGCTATCTAGTTCACCCTTAAATCTCCAGCTCCCAGAGAAGTGTCAGCTCTTTGTGGCTGCTCAGTGGTTCCTTTTTGAGTACATGAATGAAGGAAAGTAGAACCAACTGGTCATAAGTTACTGTGACTTTAAAAGAGAGGGAGGAACTTTATGGAGCTATTGGGAGGAAGGGATTACCAAATGACACACAGACTGAATAGCTGCATGTTCCAGAGGCCTCACTGCAAACTCGGCCTCCTCTTGCTTTTCTCTTCAAACCTTCCTTTATGGGTGAGAGGCCCTGTGAAGGGAGAAGGTTTTTATGAGGTGCTAGGGACCCATTTTTGAGTCTTATATATCTGCAAAATGTTGGCCGTTTCTTCAAAACATTTAGATTTCAGGCTTGGCAGCACTAACTGGAAAGCATCTGTGGATCTTTAAGAGGTAGTTTGTGGCCTCATGGTAATGAAGGCCTCTTTTAACTAGCCTATCTAAATACTCCCCTTCCTCTTTCTCCCCCATTAAACTATAAATTCCAGAAGGGCAGAGAGCCTGCCCTATTCACCACTGTATCTCCAGTGTCCGGCACATAATAGGTACTTTACAAATATTTATTAAGTGAAGGAATGTTTAATGAGTGAATGAATGAATAAATGAATGGTTAGGTGAGTTGCTGAAGGTCCACAGGTTAACCGGAAGCCAAAACTGACTGGCCTGAGCAGATGCTCTTGTCCTCATACCACTTCCCTAAGAGCTCTGTCTCCTCATGCTAGATTGGGAGTAACTGGAGGGCAGGCACAGTGGCCCTGGGGGCACAGCATAGGGCCAGGTACAAAGAGGTACTCAGTAAACACTTGCTGAATGACTTGCTGACGGCTCAACAGCCCCCCCTACCCCTTGCAACCACTCCCCCATTCAAACCTTCTTGGCTACAGAGTTGCTCTCTTCTTTCCAAGTTGGCAGCCTGCAAATGGATGAACTAATCCAAGCAAATGGCTTCCGGTACTCCCCCTCCCAAGCAGCATGTGCATTCTCACATTTCAGTCTTATTTATCAGAGGCATGGTGGGGTCAGCCATGGAGAGATGGGACCCTGGGGGAAAAACATCCAGACCCTGGGCAGGGGGTGGGATGGGTGGGATGGGGTGGTGGGGGCGGCGGGCAGCTAACCCCTCTTAAGCCTGCTTTGTGGGGAAGTCCTGACTTGCTTCTCTTCTGTGTCTGGGTGAGCCTCCGAGGACATTCTGGGCCTTTGGGATAGGTAAGAAGAAAAGCACCCTCCCCACTTCACCCCCAGCTGACACCACTGAGGAGAGGCTGGAAGAGGTGCCTGGAAAGACACTGGAGAGCCACCTGTGAGAGGCACTGGGAGAGACCCAAACCCTGAACTGGTTTCTCTGCCTTTAAATAGGTCATTGAAAGCTCAGAGCTGAGAGGGAAGGAAGCCATCTCCCAAGGCACTACCCCATGGAGACTGCCAGGCCTGTGACAACAGCTCTTTCACATAGGAAGTTGTGTGAAAAGGCATGATGGGACCTGGTCACAATTCCCTCAGGAGGGGCTCCAGGTCGTAGCAGGGAAGAGCTCCATTTTCTTTATCTTAGATTTTCCATTTGAACACCCTCCACGCTGTGGAAATATCTGGCCCACAAGTCTGGCCCCAGCAGTGCCACTGACTTACTCACTGTGTGAACCTTGGCCAGGTCTCAGCCCTGGGTTTGCAAATGTAGACCAGGGATGCTCCCTGCTATGTCTGCCTCAGGAGGGCAGTGAGGAGCAAAGGTGATAATGGAGAGGAAAGCTCTTGTAAAATTGAGATGCTTTTCTTCTCTGTAGTCCTCTCTGGTACCCCAAACTGGCAGTCAGCCTGTTCCATGGGCCCTGGCTTCCATCCCATGATGTCTCTGAGTGGAGTTATTCCCAAGCCAGGGAGCTATCTACATAGGAGGCTACTATAGAGGGCTCCTCAAAGCCTCCCTGAACAAAGACCTCTGTCTCGCTGGGGGCTGAAACTTTCTTCTCTCCCATTAGAGCCAACCTCTGGTTTTAAGCATTCTGCCATTATTAGCGTTAACAAGCACTTCCTAAGCACCTACTGGGGCAGGGACTTGGGGTAAGCCATTAGGATAAAAGAAGGCCTAGGACACAGTCCCTTTCTTCAACTGAAGTAATGAGCACAGCAAAGGAGGAAGAACGGGAAGAAGAACCTTACTTTATGTATTGCTTTACAATTTACTAAGTGTTGCCACGTTTTCATTTCAACTTCAAAAAATTTTTTATAGGTGATGATATTGAATCTCAGAGAGGCTAAGCAATTTGTCCAAGGTCACAAAGCAGATTAAAACCAAAGCTTCAAGGTATCCTGACTTTAAATTTGAGATAGTTTCTTCTACAAAAAGTTCCCTTGTATGATCTCCAGTAAGCCCTGCTTAACACATATATAAATGGGAGGTGGGGATAATATCAGTGCCTTGACTGCCCACTAACACCTCAGCATGGATTACTATAGCAGGGCCAAGAGAAAGGGATAAATAGAGGAAAAGAAAGGTCTTTCTTTTTTAATTAAACTTTTTATTTTAATCTAGCTTTACATGCAGTCGTAAGAAATAATACAGGGAGATGCAGGTACCCTTTACCTGGTTTCTCCCAATGGTAACAGCTTGCAGAACTATAACACATTATCACAACCAGGGTATTGGCATCAATACAATCAAGATAGAGAACATTTCCATCTCACAAGGACCCCTCATGTTGCCCTTTCATAGCCACATCCACTTCTCTCCCTCTCCAACCCCCTCCTCATCCCCTAGCAACCACTAATCTGTTCTCCATTTCTATAATTCTGTCATTTCAAGAATGTTACCTGAATAAAATCATATATAATTTGTAACGTTTAGGGATTTTTTCACTCAGCATAATTATCTGGAGATTCACCCAGGTTATTGCATGTATCAAGACTTGGTTATTTTTGTTGCTGAGTAGTATTCCATCCGATGGCTGTATCAATTTGCTTAACCATTCGTCTGTTGGAGGACATCTGGGCCAATTCCGGTTTTTGGCTATTTTGAATAAAGTTGCTATGAACATTAGTGTACAGGTGTTTGTGTGAACATAAGTATTCATTTCTCTGGGATAGATGCCCAAGAGTGTAGTTGCTGGATCTCATTGTAGTTGCATGTTTACCTTTTTCAGAAACTGCCAAAAGCTTTCCAGAATGGCTGTGCCATTTTACATCTCCTCCAGCAACTAATGAATGATTCAGTTTCTCTAAATCCTCACCAGCGTTTGATGCTGCTATTTTTTTCATTTTAACCTTTCTTTTTTTTAATTTTTATTTTTATTGGGGAATGGGGGATGGGAACAGACAAGTTGCTGTCCTTTTGTTCTTCAGTCTAGTTGTGGAGGATGTTGCTTCACTGGCCCAAGTTGGCACCATCATTGCCCTCTTCCCGGGCGAGGCAGATCAGTCGCCGGCTTCTGGACAGCTGCTTACTGCGGCTGCTGGCCACTCACGCTGGCTGCTGGCCACACACGGCAGCCCATGGCAACCCACTGCCACAGGGGCTGCAGCCTACGCCATCGCCGGTGACTTAGGGCAGCCCAGCTCCAGGTTGAGCTGTTGTTCAGCATCTTAGCTGTGGAGGGCAGTGTCACTGGCCCTCATATGTGGGATCCAAACCGGGGCCCTCTGGTGTCCCAAGGCAGCTCTTAACCATCGTTCCACTAGACCGGCGCTTTTAAACCTTTCTGATAGGTGTCTCATTGTGGTTTTAATTTTCATTTCCCTAATGGCTAGTGATATTGAACATGTTTTCGTGTTCTTATTGACCATCTGTATATCCTCTTTGGTGAAATGTCTGTTCATGTTATTTGGCCACTTTCTAACTGGATTATTTATTTTTTTGTGGTTGAGTTTGAGAGTTCTTATGTTCTAGATACTAGTCTGGTGTTGGACATGTGGTTGTAAATACCGTATTTCCTCATGTATAAGACACACCTTAATTTTGGGGCCCGAAATTTGGAAAAAAATGTATTACACAAAGTTACTGAACTCAAGTTTTATTCATCATAAAATTTATACAACTCCTCATCACTGTCAAAACTCCCAACCATTAGTTTGTCCTCATCTGTGTTTGATGACAAATCACCCAATTGCCCTTTGCTCTTCAATTCCCTCTCTAAATCTGGCCATTTTGCTACTTGCTTCTCATGGCCTTCTTCTGCCATGGCGTTTTCAGTAGGGTTTCTTCTTCCCATAGCCAGTCTCGGATTGTTTTCTCAGTTGGAGGAGGACCAAACTTTCATTCAGCAACATGATTTCCATTCACTTGTGCAAACTGGATCACTTTTAACTTGAATTCAGCACTGTACGAAAATCTTTTCTGAGCCACTTCTCGGCAGAACGTGGCAAAACGTAACCTACCGTAATATACTGGTAACAAGTGCGAAACAATGAGCGCAAAGACAAGCACGAAAAAGCGGAAAACACAAGTAAAACACTCTACAACCACTGTATAAGACTCACCCAGTTTTTAGACCCCAAATTTTTCAAAAAAGGGTGCATCTTATACATGGGGAAATATGGCATTTCTCCAGGTCTGTAGCTTGTCTCTTCATCCTATTAATGGGTATTTTACGGAGCAAAACTTTTTGTTTTGATGAAGTCCATTTTATTATTTTTTTCCTTTTATGAATTGTGATTTTGGTGTCAACTCTAAGAATTTTGCATAGTCCTAGATCTTGAAAATTTTCCTCCTGTGTTTTTTTTCTTGAAGCTTTTTAGTTTTACATTTAGATTCATCACCTATTTGGAGTTACCATATTTTCCATGTATAATGTGCACTCATGTTTTTGGCCTAAACTTTTAGGGAAAAATTCTTTTGTTTTAATTTTTTAATTCAAAATTTTATTTGTTTACATTTTAGGTATTTGTTTTTTGTATTATAAAGGAATTTTGGCATTTATTTTTAAACATATTATGGTACAAGAAATTTTATGTAACAAATAATTACAAAACACAAGAACAGATACAAGATACAAGAAATTTTATGTACCAGTAACAAATTTGTGATGTTTACACATCATAGAAGGCCAGGAACTCTTCGGCCGTTGCAAGTTCATCATAAGTTCAACAAAATCAATTATCATATTCCAGGGTATTGTTTTGCATACAGATATTATTATTAATTTCCAGAGTTACACTTTTGACCCATAAGCATAAGTAATAGAATTAAAAACATTTATAGAGACACAACACAAGGAACACCTCTGTTACACATGCACAGGAGAATAGGGAGACTGAGCAATTCGAATATAAAAGACACATACCACATAAGTACACCCAGAAAAGACTGAGGCCTAGAGGATTTACCTAATACATCAAAGCAAGCACAAAGAGTAAGCCAGAATGGGGAAACAAAGAAACACATCCCAAATAACAGAACAGAAGAAACCTCCTGAATCAGTGGAACTAGAGGAAACAGAGGCAATCAACCTATCGGAGACAGAATTCAGAACACTGATGATTAGAATGCTCAAGGAAATTAGTGAGAATATAAAGAAATATAGGGAACTTATGAAAGAAAGCCAACTAGAACTAAAGAATGCAATTACTGAAATAAATAGTAAACTCAAAGGAATTACCAACAGATTGGATGAAACAGAGGATTGAATCAGCACCTTAGAAGACAAGATAGCAGAGATCATCCAGGCAGAACAAAAAGAAAAAAGAATAAAAAACATTAAAAATGGTTTAAGAGAGCTGGGCAATAACATCAAATGCAACAACATGCACATCATAGGAATAACGGAAGGAGAAGAGAGGGAGCAAGGGATCCACAACATATTTGCCTTAAGAGCTCATCCTTGTGACTATGATAAACCTTTGTATGGTGATTAAGTTTCCTGACTATCTGAGACCACTGCCCAGGCTGAGGATAGACACCAACAGGGTGTAAGACTGTGATCCCAGTAGATGTCCAGATAATCATGCATTTATGTGCATTCGTGTGTGTGTGTGTGTGTGTGTGTGTGTGTTTTGGAATGTTGATTTTTCTCCAAAAAGGAAAGTTAAGAAAAATGTTTGAGGGGGTCCAAGTAACTACGCCTCCATCTTCCTAGGAAATAGAATTTTCAAACCTAAAATCATTTTGGTCAGGGATGACCTTGGCATTTGGAAAATCAGACAGAAAGCAGAGTTTGGGGAGGGCTGCCAACACCACCTCTTCCTTGGTGTCCCCAGCTAGACTAATTTCAATTTGGATTTCGTTTTTCATTTGAGGTTACTCATGGGGAAGCAGCCCAGGGGTTAATCACAGAAGAAAACTTTATAGCACACTACTGTGCTGGGTGCTATGGGGGACACAGAGAGCTACAAAGAAAGAGCTGTCAAATAGACTGGTGAGCCAGTTGTAGAGATACAATGCAGGTGTAATATAAGATAGTTCAGGGTTTCTCAAATGATATCCCCCAGACCCTTATTCTGATTTCATGGATCTAGGGTGGGGCCCAGCTATCTATGTGATACCATTCCCTAGAAGACTTGGGATCTATGGCAAGTCACTTCTCCCTCTAAGCTTCATGGTCCTTGGCTCAATGATGCAGTCAGGCCAGGGCTCTTCCTGCTCTGGCATTCTGAGATTCCCTGGAAAGCCAACTAAACTAACCTAACAAGGTAGTCTATAATGCGTTCCAAACTTACCCAGGAAATAGTCTTCCAGGAGTTCAGAAGAGGGGAAATCCTTTGCTGGGCTGGGGTTAGAATGGTTTTTCTTCATGGAGAAGCTCCAAACTAGGCCTCCAGGGATGGAGGAAAGATTTGGAGAGAGTAGAGATATTATGTGACCAAAGGCTCAATGACATATGATACTGCTTCTCTATTTCTCTTTGTTCATCTTATCTGGAGGAGTTGAATTGGGGATAAGAGTTACACTGAGTATCAGTCAAGGCCAGACCTCGAGTTTCTTGAAATTTCTCAGATCCTGTTCTGGCCAAAGTCCGGGAACTCTCATTATGTATTAACCTGTTGTTAAATGTGACAGGTGTATTCACGTCATTATATGGAACACTAGCATGCAAAAGAAAGGCTGTAGTGGCAGGGGGAAGAAGGCAGGGAAGACCTCACAGAGATGGTAGATTTACCAGGTTGGAGGAGGAAGAGGGAGGCATTTTCTGGGTAGAGGTAGTATAGAAGTGTAAAATAGTATGTCACACCAATATTGAATTAGGGCAGTCCATAGGCCTATAATCGGTCCCTCTAATCTATGTAAATGGTCTGAGGCCCGCAGAGGAAGAGGGAGGGATGGGCACAATTTAGCTGGGGCTAATGCTCGTGTCTCACCAAACATTTCAACTTCATTTTGGGGTCCCTTGGAAGACAGGGAAGTGTTTTGAAAACAGGAGTTGACTTGGGATTATTTGAGTTTTAGGATGTTCCCTTGAAGGTTTTGTAGATGTTGGGGATAGAATGAATTGAGTAATAACAAAAGAACTATTGAGAGGACTATTTCTCAGGTCTAAGGAGAGTTGATGAATTGGGGTTGTGCAGTGGAGAAGGTGAGCTATGGGTGGATTGGAGAGCTATGTAGGAGTTCTATTCTACATAGTTTGTTGATTAGTTGACAGTGTAGTGTTGAGGGAGAAGGTAGAGCTGAGTATGAATTCCGAGTTTTTGACTTGGAAAATTGGGTGGCAGGAGAAGGTTTTAAGGTATTGTAGATTAAGGAGAGAAAACGAGTTCAGTTTCAGACAAGTTAAGTTTGACATACTCATGGGACATCCAGGTGGAGATGTCTAGTAGGCAGCTGAATAGTGAGAGACAGACCCAGCTTAGAGGTGTTTCTGAGGAGGGATTTCTGGATCTTGTGTGAATTACCTCTTAATGTATTTCTTTACATTCTTAATACACTTCTGAAAACAGATTTTGGTGATATCCAAGGTCCTATACTTTGTCCTTTTCAGCACCCCCATATCCACCATTCATAACACATCACATATCCACCCATGAATTCCTATTATTCATAAAGACATTTTCCTAAATCATGAGAGCAATTAGAATAGCATCTCAGATCATCACTTCTTGACTCCTTGCAATGAAGTGTGAATATTCCAGGAGGCAACCAGGCATTTGTTCAAGATTCTAGAAGTCACTTTTAGAAGTCACTATTTTAGAAATGGGAAGAAAATAACGGTGGGTCAAGCCTATGGACATTGTGCCTAGAAGGCTGGCCTCCTGGAATGGGTTGACATCATCATCACCATCATCACCACCATCATCATTAAAGCACTAACAGCTTGGAACATTTCCTATTGCTAGACACTGCTGAAAACTTTTTATGCATGATCTCACTGCAACTTGATCACAGCCCCAAAGTAGTACTATTACTATGCTTATTTTTATAGATGAGAAAACTGAGGTTCAGGGAGCATGAACGACTTGCTCATGAACCCAGTTTGTACTCAATAGAGCTGGGTTTCAAACCTGTATCTACTGGCATCTGACTCCAGAATCTTTATTCTTAACCATACTTGGCCTTATAAAGGCTGTTTAACTGTAACCACTGTTGCTTTTCTTTCACAAAGTCTTCTAGTTTTCTTTCATCTTTAGTATGTAACCAGCTGATTAGTTAGCTAGTCAATCAAGAGCTTGGATTGCACACCAGTTTCAAAAGAAGAACTATACTACATGTTGAGGGAGGGGTGTGAGACAAAAGAGCTAGAAAGCACAGTTCCATTACCCAAGGACCTACCTAGCAAAAAGCACCCATGAGATGACTTGAATGAGATTATGCAGTCTGGGGCTAGGATTAGGTCAAATTCATAATAAAGCAAGACTTCCTGGAGAAGATGAGTGCTAACTATTTCTCCAACTAGAAGGAAGAGACAAACAGATGGGTCAAGGCATTCTAGGTTCCTCTTAGGAGAGGTCAGAAGTCATCAGAGCTTGGAGGGACCAGAGAAGATATCTGGTTACTAGATTTTGGCTCAAACTTCTCATTTCCTAGATGAAGAAACATAGCAAGAGAGGAGTGTAAGGATATTTCTGGTCAAGACACTGTGCTTGACTCCTCTCATGACCACATCAAAATTATAAAAAATAGAGAAAACCCATCAATGAGGATTGCCTGGACTCTAACTGAACAGAAGTTCTATCACTAAGAACATATAGAAGAAGCCACCTTGCGACTGGTAGGAAGGACAGAAACATAGAATGCGCTGGTCTCACACCCGTGTGTGACTGTTAAAAATTGTGAGGGATATCTCAGCTGTGAAGATCACCTTTGGAGGACATCGCCCAGCCCTACATCAGGCTCCCCAGCCCAGGTCCCAGTGCTGGCGACAGAAGTCCACACAACATCTGGCTGTGAAAACCACCCTCTGAATGAGACAGAGGGTGGCTGCAGTCCCAGGAGCTCCTCTTAAAGGACCCACACATGGACTCACTTTCTCTGAGCTCCAGTGTTGGGACAACAGCTCAAAAGATACTAGAGATATAGGGGAGGAATTGAGTTATCTGGCTTCAAGGCAATGGCTGGAGGGACAGCTTTCTCCCAGGCAGAAGTGCTAGCAGAATCCATCTTTTTTGCTGTTGTTGAGAACTTACCCCCTCTCCCCACGCGATATGTAGACACAGGTGGCTACCATGTCTGAGTCTCCATCAACCTGGCTAACACCATTCCCCCCACCCTGGTGATTCCCTCAGACCCCAGCCCACCCAAGTTTTGGGCACACTCAAGCCGCTTCCACCAGTTTTTCCATATAAATGGCCTGTCTTGGCTCATGCTGTAGACTTTCCAAAAATATCTCAAAGGTTTACAAACCCCAAACTAACAGCATCTTGCTAAGTAACTCTTGCCCGGTAACCTTTGCTAAGCAGCACTAAGCCTGGCATTAGTGACAGCCAGCCTGGGTTCATAGTTTGGCTTCCTGAGGCATCTCCAAGCCCAGCATGGGTGGTTTCCATCTGCATATTGATTTGTGGCTCATGCCAGGTGGCCCTGGGCAGGGCACAGGCTGAGGCTGCACTTGGCCTTCAGTGGGGCCCCTCCCAGGACACCCCAGGGCCATCATGCCTGGTGGCCAGCTTCAGACAGAGCCAGAGCACAACCCAGCCATATCTGGAAAAGACACACCCAAAGGGCAGAATGGGCAGGCACTGTAGCCCTGCTAAAGTGAATCCTGCTCCATAGGGTCAGCCCCTGCACAATATCTCCTTCACTGTAGTCACCACCAGTCCTTACAACAAATCAGCCCAAGGGTCAATCCCTCAGATTGGTATGCAAACAGCAACCAAGTTTCAACTGCAACAAGAAGGCACACACAACTCACACAAGTGACACATCTAAAGCACCTGGCTCAGGTGACCAGGGAGACTGTGCTACTGAGACTCACTCAACAACTATTACATAGTCCACTCTGCTAAGAGCAGGCAACATAGCAGTCCTGCCTAATACATAGAAACAAACACAGAGAGGCAGGTGAAATTGGGAGACAAAGGAACATATCCCAAATAAAAGAACATAACAAAGCTCCAGAAAAAATAACTAAATAACATGGAGACAAGCAATCTACCAGATGCAGAGTTCAAAACACTGGTTATAAGGATACTCAATGATCTCAGGGAAAACTTCAACAAAGAGATAGGAAACATAAAAATGGAGATAGAAAACATAAAAAAAGAGCCAGTGAGAAATAAAGACTACAATAACTGAAATGAAGAATATAGTAGAGGGTATCAACCATAGATTAGCTGAAGCAGAGGATCAAATCAACAATTCAGAAGGTAAGGTAGCAGAAAACACCCAATCAGAAAAGTAAAAATAAAAAAGAATCCAAAAAATTAGGGGAATTTAAGGGACCGCTGGGACAATATCAAGTATACCAACATTTGCATCATAGTAGTACCAGAAGGAGAAGAGAAAGAGCAAGGAATTGAAAGCCTATTTGAAGAAATAATGATAGAAACTTCCCTAACCTGGTGAAGGAAATAAAAATACAAGTCCAAGAAGTGCAGAGAGTCCCAAACAAGATGAACCAAAAACTGCCCACATCAAGACACATTGTAATTAAAATGCCAGAGGTTAAAGACAAAGAGATAATCTTAAAAGCAGCAAGAGAAAAGCAGTTAGTTACCTACAAGGGAGCTTCCATTAGACTGTCAGCTGATTTCTCAACAGAAACATTGCAGGCCAGAAGGGATTGCCATGAAATATTCAAAGTGATAAAAAACAAGGACTTATAACCAAGATTACCCAGCAAAGCTATCATTTAGAATCAAAGGACAGTAAAATAGCTTCCCAGAAAAGAAAAAGCTAAAGGACTTTATAATCGCCAAACCAGTATTACAAGAAATGTTAGAGGGACTTCTTTAAGAAGAAAAAGAAAAAAGAAGATAAAAAAATATGAATAATAAAATGGAAATAGCTACATATATATATAAACAATTACTTTAAATGTAAATAGATTAAATGCTCCAATCAAAAGAAGATGCTTTGTGAGGGGTGAAAAGGATAACTATTGCATTGTTCTGTACACCTGAAACTAATAATAAAATTAAAAAAACACTCCAGTGTTGAAAGACTATTAAAACAAAGGAATCCATTTTAAAACAACACACACATACACACACACACACACACACACTCACACAAAGTAGGTGGCTGAATGAATAAGTAAATAAGACCCTTATATATGCTGCCTGCAAGAGACTTCAGATCAAAAGACACACACAGACTGAAAGTAAAGGCATGGAAAAAGATAGTTCATGAAAATGTTAACAAACAAACAAAAAAACCTGAAATAGCAATACTTATACCAGACAAAATAGGCTTTAAAACAAAAGGTATAATAAGAAATGAAGAAGGACACAGTAATCCCACTTCTGGGTATTTATCTGAAGAAACTCAAAACACTACTTTGAGAGGATGTGTGCATCCATATGTTCATTGCAGCATTGTTTACAGGATGTGGAGGCAGCCTGGGGGTCAGTCAAAGCATGAATGGTAAAGAAGAGTTGGTACATATATACAAGGGGATATTGCTTAGCGAAGGATGGGAATGAATTCTTGCCATCTGTGGTGGCATGGATGGACCTGGAGGGTATTGTGCTGAGTGGAGTATGTCAGACAGAGAAAGACAAGTGCAATGTGATTTTGCTTAGATGTGGAATCTGAAGAACAAAATAAACCAAAAAAAACTGAAACAAACTTATAGATACAGAAAACATTTTAATGGTTTCCAGATGGGAAGGGTTTAGAGGAGGTGAGTGACAAAGGGGAAGGGATTAAGAAGTGGTGATTCGTTGTTACACAGTAGTCATGGGGATATGAAGTATAGCAGATGGAATATAGTCAATAATATTGGAATGGCTACGTATGATGCCAGATGGGTACTAGATTTATTAGGGTGATAGATGGTAAGGGGGTTGGGGGACAGGGTGAAAAAGGGGAAAGGATTAAGAAGTAGAAATTGGTAGTAACAAAATAGTCATGGGGGTGTAAAATAAAGCATAGCAAATAGAGTCAATAATATGGTAATAACTATGTATAGTGCCAGGTGCGCACTAGACTAGTCAGGGGGATCACTTCCTAAATTATATAAATGTGTAACCACTATGCTGTACACTTGAAATTAATATAAAGTAATATTGAATGTCAACTGTAAATGAAAATTTAAAAAGGGGCGGGAAAGATGAAGGAATAAGAGGTTCAAATCTCCAGGTATAAAACAAATAAGTCATGAGGATGTAATGGAATATATTCAATATTCTATTGGGAATATAGTCAATAATATTGTGATAGCATAGTATTGTATCAGATGGTTGCCAGATTTACCATAGTGATCACTTCTTTAGGTATATAAATGTTGAATAACTATGGTGTACACCTGAAACTAATATTGTATGTTAGCTATATTTTAATAAAAACATATTTTTTAAAAAGGAGAGGAGTGGAGACCTGCTTGAGTTAGAGGTCCTGACACCCCAGCCAATGTTCTCTCCATGGGGAAGGGGTGACCAAAGACATGTGTGAGCGAAGTCCTAGAGCAGCTACCAGGTCATGTGCAGGGAAGAATTAGGCAAGGAAGCAGCCACAAAACCACATTGTTCAGAACAAACTTCATAAAAGTCTGGGAAGTTTTGTTCATTTTCCACCTACTCCATGGGCTTCCCTCAACTCTGGCGTCAGTGTGTGGCTTGTTCTTCCCATGTGTCTCCTCAGTCTAGGCTGACAGCATACGTTTTATTGGTCGCCCATGGTGAAGACATACTGTCAGTGGAACATGCTTGTGGTTTCTATTTACTCAGCACAGAAAATTTATGATAAGAAACTAAGGCTTCTTTATTCCCACAACTTACATATTTTCTAACAAAAGAACCCACAGAGTCTTCATTTATAAACTTCTGGCTGCCCTGGTGTTTGGTCAGGAAATACCAGTTTGTTACATGGTGTCAAAAATTCACCAACTGAGACTTCTGGTAAGATGGTAGAATAGACAGATGCTGTGCCGACTACCTCCCAGGATCACAACAAAATTACAAATAATTTATAATATATTCAACCTCGGAAGTTCCCTGGACCCTACATGAACAGAACCTCTAAACAAAGGACTTAAAGAGGAGGCCACGTCAAGTCCGGTAGGAGAGGCGGAGACGAGAGAGGGCGAATCCTGTGAGGGTCACCTCAGCGGTGGGGAGGCTTCTACGGTTGGGGGCGAGACCCTCCGGCCCCACACCGCGCTCACCACCCCAGAGTTACGTTGCCGGGAAGAGGAGTTCTACTATAGCTGGAAGGAGAAAATAGTGAGGACTCTCTTTGCTCGGCTTGGTGAGGCTGGGGGCGGCTGGAGAACCAGTGGAGCCGGCAAACCGACTCGCTCACTGGCGAGCACTCA
>NW_017731858.1:804111-810657 GCF_001890085.2 Hipposideros armiger | reverse complement strand
ATCAGAAATACAAATAACAAAATGGCAATAAATATGCACCTATCAATAATCACTTTAAATGTGAATGGATTAAATGCTCCAATCAAAAGACGTAGTTTTTTTCTTGTCTGGGAAGTTCTTTATTTGACCTTCAATTCTAAATGATAGCTTTGCTCTGTAGAGTAATATGGGCTGTAAATCTTTGGTTTTCATCACTTTGAATATTTCATGCCAATCCTTCTGTCCTGCAAAGTTTCTGTTGAGAAATTGGCTGACAAACTTATTGGGACTCCCTTATAAGTTACTAGCTATCTTTATCTTGTCGTTTTTAGGATTCTCTCTTTGTTTTTAACCTTTGGCCTTTTAATTATGATGTATCTTGGTGTGGGCCTCTTTGGGTTCATCTTGTTTGGGACTCTCTGTGCTTCCTGGGCTTGTACATCTATTTTATTCACCAGGTTAGGGAATTTTTTCATCATTATTTAAAAAAATAGGCTGGTACCCCTCTGATGCAAATGTTCGTATGCTTGATGTTGTCCCAGAGGCCCCTTAATCTCTCATTTCTTTTAGATTTTTTTTTCTGTTCTGATTGGGTGTTTTCTGCTACCTTACCTTCTAAGTTGCTGATTTGATCCTCTGCTAACCTACTGTTGATTCACTCTAATGTATTCTTCCTTTCCATTATTATATTCTTTATTTCTGACTGGTTCCTTTTTATGTTTTCTAAATCCATTTTCATGTCTTTGTTGAAGTTCTCCCTGTGATCATCAAGCATCCTTATAATCAGTGTTTGGAACTCTGTGTCTGGTAGATCGCTTGTCTTCATTTTGTTTAGTTCTTTTTCTGGAGTTTTGTTCTGTTCTTTTATTTGGGACATATTTCTTTGTTTCCCCATTTTGGCTGACTTTCTATGTTTGAGCTGCTATGTCTCCTGGTCTTAGAAGAGTGGCCTTATGTAGTAGGTGTGCTGTGGGGCTTGGTGGTGCAGTCTTCCTGGTCACCTAAGTTGCACACTCCAGGTGTGTCTCTTGCATGGGTTCTGTGTGCCCTCCTCTAGTAGTTGAACCTTGGTTGCTGTTTGCACATTAGTAGGAGGGATTGACCTTTGGGCTCCTTGGTTGTGAGGACTGACTGTGACTACAGTGGAAGAATTACTGTGCAGGGTGATTTTACAGAGCAGGATCTGCCTCAGCAGGGGTCTGGTGCCTGCCCAATCTGCCTCTTGGGTGTGTCATCCTGGGAGGTGGCTGAGTGATTCTCTAGCTCGTTTGGAAGCTGGCCACTAGGCGCACTAGCCCCAGGGTCAACTGGGAGCAGACCCGCTGCAGGTCAAATTCAGCCTCAGCCTGTGCCCCACCCATGGCCACCCAGCAAATGCCACAAAGCAATCTTCAGATGGCCACTACTCAAGCCATGCTTGGAAGTGTCTTGAGAGGCCAAGCCATGAACCAAGTCTGGCTTCCCCTAGTGCCGGGCTTAGGGCTGCTCAGCTAGAGGTATGGGACACACTTAAGCCAGGTGTTGCTTGTCTGAGTTTCATGAACCTTTGAGAGACCCTAGGAAAGTCTGCAGCATGAACCAAGGCAGGCAGTTTGTACAAAAAAGACACTGGAAGCTGCTTGGGTGTGCCCAAAATTTGGGTGGGGTAGGGTCTCAGAATCACCAGGGCATAACTAATGAATGGTGTTAGCCAGATTGATGGAGACTCAGATATGGTGGCTGCTTGCATCTGCACACTGGGAAGGGGGAGGGCTCAACAAAGAAACAACGGCTTTTGCTAGGTCCTCCATCCAGGAGAAAGCTGCCCTGCAGTCTTCGTCCTGAAGCCAGACAACTCAGTTACCCTCCATATGTCTCTGTCACCTCTCCAGCTGCTGCCCCAGCACTGGAGATCAGAGCCAGTGATTCTTTCAGTGAGTAAGTCTGTGCACAAACCCTTTAAGTGGAGTGCCTGGGACTCTAAGCTGCCCTCCATGTCACTCAGTCACAATCTCCAATGGTTTTCTCAAGAAGAAATTATGGGACTTCTCTCCCTGGCACTGGAACCCTGGTCTAGGGAGATGCTGGGACCCCCTCACTCCTCTGGGAGGGGGACTTCCGTAGCTGAGATATTTCTCCCGATTTTTCACTGTCACACATGGGTGTGGGACCAGCATTTCCTTGTCTCTGCCCCACATATGAGTCTCAATGTGGCTTCTTCTATATGTCCTTAGGTGTAGGACTTCGGTTCAACAAATTTAAAGCAATTCTCAATGACGGTTGTTTTGTAGTTTAGTTGTTACTTTGATATGGTCTTGAGAGACGGTAAGCACAGCATTTATGTACTCTGCCATTTTTACTGGAACCCACAAGTTTGGCTTTTTAAAATACCGCATATAGGTGAGATCATACACTATTTGTCTTTCCCTGTCTGACTCATTTCACTTAGCATAATGCTCTGAAAGCCCACCCACGTTGTTACAAATGGCAGGATTTCCTTATTTATGGATGAGTAATATTCAATGTGTGTGTGTGTGTGTGTGTGTCACATTTTCTTTATCCATTCATGCGTTAATGGACACTTAGGTCGTTTTCATTTCTTGGCTATTGTGAATAATGCTGCAGTGATCTTGGGGGTGCAGATATCTCTTTGAGGTAGTGATTTCATTTCCTTCATATATATATATATATATATATATATATCCAGAAGTGCTGGATCATATGATAGTTCTATTTTTATTTATTTATTTATTTATTGAGGAACATCCATACTGTTTCCTGAGTGGATGCACCAATTCCGTATGATTTTACTTATGTAACATTCTTGAAATGACAAAATTGTAGAAATGGAGAATAGAGTAGTCATTGCCGGGGGGTTGGGGTGGGAGAGAAGTGGGTGTGGCTATGAAAAGGCAACATGAGGGATCCTTGTAGAGATGGAAATGTTCTTTACCTTGATTGTATTGATGCCAATACCCTGGTTGTGATCATGTGTTATAGTTCTGCAAGCTGTTACCATTGGGAGAAACCAGGTAAAGAGTACCTGCATCTCTCTGTGTTATTTCTTATGACTGCATGTAAAACTAGCTTAAAATAAAAAAAAGTTTAACTAAAAAAGAAAGACCTTTCTGTTCCTCTGTTTATCCCCTCCCCCTGGGCCCTTCTTTGAGTCAGCATTGAGGTATAAAAGCTAAGTTGTATTGAAGCTGGTGGACATTCACCATAGCAGTTAAATTCAGCAGTCAAGTAGGTGGCATATAAGAAGGAAGTGGCCTGAAAATTTATACCTTTTTTCCATTCCACCCCAACTCAACCTCTGCACCAGACCTGCCATGATACCTGAACCGCCTACCATTAACACCACTGTTTGGGATCCTCTCTTAGCAGGATTTTGTTCTCTATGACTTGAGACAAGTAACATGTTGGTTTGTTGGCATGATTACTATTACCAGCTATTGTCCCTGGCACACAGCAGGGCTCCGAGGTATCGAGGAAACAGGACGGAATTTGGGGGTGAGTATGAGAGGTAGGCCAATGTAGCATTCCTCAAATCTTCATTCCCAAGGATCATTTGAGAGTCTGTTGGTGTGCAGTTATCAAAGAATGAGGGACACCTTCCTGGATTGGGAGGTAGAGAGTGCCAAGATAAGATTATTAGGTAGAACAAAAGCAAATGAAAAAGCAGTGTAGAATATGATTTGTTTTTGCTTGTTTGGTTGGCTCATTTTTGTTTTTGAAAATGAAAAGAACCAAAAACATATGCATATAACTTTTTGTTTCCTGGAAGGAACCCAAGAAGTAGAGTATGGATTGTGGGGGGATAAAGAATAGAGAGGGGCCTTCATGTTTTATCATTTTACAACTTTGTGTGCCATTAGAATTTTTCAAACATTTTTTTCCTTCTTTTTTGAGAGTCCTTGGAGGCCAGCTGCCCTAGCTTCATGCTTTTACTTGTCCCATTGACCGGTCATTCAACGCAGGATACCAGTGGCTTAGGAGGAAAGACTAGGAACTCCTTCTCCAGGATGTTAAGTAATAAAGGAAATAAAATGACAACAGGAGGCTGTTTAGGCAGGCCAGTGTGAACCACTGATTCCAGACCCAGGGGGTCACTTTCATCTCAGCTGCCTGGACAAGAAAGCCAGAACAGTTTTCTGCTTTGCTAATGGTAAAAATTCCTATTTACTGTGCCAAGCATATTTCCCTCCTTCAGCAGAAGTGGCATCCCTGACTGGTCCTTTGCTCCCTGGGCTGATGGTTGGGTGAAGGGAGAGCATGCAAGCTTTGGACAGTGCTGCCTGTAGGGGAAGTGCAGCTTAGCAGGGTTTCTGAGCCTAGAGATGGCAGCTGTGGGGCCCCAGCTTCCTTATACCTCTAAGCTCTGGGCTAAGTGAAGTGTAAGTGATAAATGTGTGTGATTTCCCTTTCCTGGTAGTTTTCAGGTTGGAGATCATTATTTTGGCCATGGCTAGAGGTGAGGGAAAAGAAAATTGGACTCCACCTTCTTCCTGAGTAGTGTTCCATCCCCAGGATCTTGAGGGCCAGGAAGCTGGAGGAAGTGAACGGAATAATTTTTGGAGTGTTTCACACAGTGAGGGGAAAGGAAATGAATACATCCAGCAAGAAACTCTCAAAGATCTTTCACATTCTTGCACCTTTAATCCAAACATCACTGGCTCCATCTGAGCTCCAGCTTCCATTAGAAAAGGGACAATCTGAAACAAGAGAAAATCAAGCAGGCAGGAGGGTGGGTAGATATACATTTAGAAACATTTCAGAATGTTGATTTACAAACTCTTCTCATCTCTGTTCAGTCAGGCAGGTCCCCTAGGACCACACCTGGAGCCAAGTTTGTGTTATTGGATATATAGCCTGAGAGTAATAAAACTGCATTCTAAACATTCTATATAAGACAGACTTCCTCCAAATCAGGTTGCTTTTCTCCAGTACAAGCACAAGTGTGGAGTGTGGCAAGTAATGGTGACTTTCCTGCTGTCCCTTCCTTCCCCCAACCCAAGGTGTCGATGCAGAAGAAGATGCTCAATAACACTGAAGACTGCCTGGAGGAGGAGGAGAAGAAGGAGTGGGAAGAGGATTTGAATCTCACTTGCCCCCAGACTCCCTAGGGTATTATGTGGGCAGATATGCTGAAGGCACTCTGAAATGTATGGATGAATGGCTCCATAGAAGTCATAACTCAGCTCTCCAGCTTATCCTCCCAGGCTTTGTAAGATGTCACTCCATCTGGTATGCTGTGATCAGCAGGGTCACACCGATTCAGACACTAAACTGCTTTATCTGTCTCATTCTTAGTCCCTAACCACAATGCTTCTTTGCCAGCTTTTAGTGGGAAGTGGTTCAGTGAACCTGAGGAAGTAGACTAAGAAGAGAAGGAAAAAAGGAGGGAGACAAAAGCCAAATGGAAAGGGAGGAGAGACAGAAGCTGAGAGGAACCTTCTAGAATGACTTGCACCTGCTCTGAAGTGAGGAAATCTCACCATTCTTTATTTCAGGCTCTAGTGATTACAGGAATTTTTTCAAGAGCCAGATGTTTATAAGTCCTAGCAAGATTTTAAAAAAATGTTTTTATTACAAAGGTAGCTAACATAAAATATTATGTATTAGTTTCAGGTGTGCACCCTAATTATTCAACATTTATATACCTAAAGAAGTGATCACCATGATATATCCAGCAACCATCTGACACCATGCTATGCTATCACAACATTATTGACTATATTCCCTATGCTTGTACGTTACATCCACACATGACTTGTTTGTTTTATACCTGGAAATTTGGACCTCTTACCCCTTTCACCTTTCCCCCCCTTCTTTGATTTTTCAATTACAGTTGAAATTCAATATTATTTTATGTCAATTTCAGATGTACAGCATAGTGGTTAGACACTTATATAATTTAAGAAGTGATGCCCCTGAATAGTTTAGTACCCACCTGGCACTATACATATTTATTACCATATTATTGACTATATTCCCTATGCTTTACTTTACATCCCCTTGACTATTTTGGAACTACCAATTTGTATTTAAATCACTTCATTTTTTTTACCCTGGCCCCCAACCCTCTCCCATCTATCACCCCAACAAATCTAGTACCCATCTGACACTATACATAGTTATTACAATATTATTGTCTATATTGCTTATGTTATGCCTACAGCCCCATAACTACATTTTAACAACCAATTTGTATTTTTGTAATTATTAGTTTCAGGTGTAAAAAACAATGCAATAGTTATCCTTTACACCCCTCACAAAGGGACAACCCCCCTCCCCCCAGCCACTGCTCCCCCACCCCCGATATCATACATATCTATTACAATTCCATTGACTCCATTGCAGTGAAAGCAGTCCCACGAGGGAAGTTCATAGCAGTGCAAGCCTACCTAAAGAAGCAAGAAAAATCTCAAATCAACAGGTTATCCTTACACCTCAGGGAACTGGTAAAAGAACAGCAAAAGAAGCCCAAAGGGAGTACAAGGAAGGAGATAATAAAGACCAGAGCGGAAATAAACAGAACAGAGACCAGAAAAACAATACAAAAGATCAATGAAACCAAGAGCTGGT
>NW_017731858.1:786035-804106 GCF_001890085.2 Hipposideros armiger | reverse complement strand
ACAAACCTCTAGCCAGACTCATCAAAAAGAGAGAGAGAGGACTCAAATATGTAAAATCAGGAATTAAAGAGGTGAAGTGACAACAGACACCACAGAAATACAAAAAAAAAAAGAAAATTACCATGAGCAGCTATATGACAACAAATTTGACAATCTGGAAGAAATAGGTAATTTTCTAGAAGCATAAAACCTTCCAAAGCTAACTCAAGAAGAAAGAGAAAACCTGAATAGACTGATTACTACCAAGGAAATTGAATCAGTAATCAACAAGCTCCCAACAAAAAGCCCTGGACCAGATGGCTTTACAAGTGAATTTTACCAAACATTCAAAAAAGAATTATCACCTATTCTTCTCAAACTATTCCACAGAAATACCAATTAGTACTTTTTAATTCTTTCTCCCTTTTTCATCTAATCCTCCAACCCCCCTCCCATCTGGAAACCATTGAAATTTTCTCTGTATCTATGAGTTTGTTTCTGATTTGTTTGTTTATTTTGTTCTTTAGATTCCACATATAAGTGAAATCACATTGCATCTTTCTCTGTCTGATATATTCCACTCAGCACAGTACCCTCCAGGTCCGCCCATGCCACCACAGATGGCAAGAACCCATTCCCTTCTATGGTTGAGCAATATTCCATTGTATACATGTACCACCTCTTCTGTATCCATTCTTCCATTGATAGACACACAGGCTGCCTCCACATCTTGGCCATTGTAAACAAGGCTGCAATGAACATATAGATGCACAGGCCCCTCAAAGTAGTGTTTTGGGTTCTTCAAATAAATACCCAGAAGTGGGATTACTGGATCCTTCTAGTTCTCTTGTTATAGCCTTTGTTTTAAAGTCTATTTTGTCTGGTATAAGTATTGCTACCCCAGCCTCTTTTGTTTTTGTTTTTTTTGTTTCCATCTTCATGAAATCATTTTTCCATCCCTTTACTTTCCATTTGTGTCTTTTTTTTAAAGATTTTTATTGGGGAATTGGGGGATAGGAATAGCGCTGGGGAATTGGGGGACGGGGAACGGACAAGTTGCTGTCCTTTTGTTCTTCAATCTAGTTGTGGAGGACATTGCTTCACTGGCCCAAGTTGGCACCTTCATTGCACTCTTCCCCAGAGAGGCAGATCAGTCGCCGGCTTCTGGATGGCTGCTCACAGAGGCTGCTGGCTGCTCATGCTGGCTGCTGGCTACACACGGTAGCCCATGGCAACCCACACTGTCACCAGCGACTCACAGCAGCCCAGCTCCAGGTTGAGCTGTTGTTCAGCATCTTAGCTGTAGAGGGCAGTGTCACTGGCCCTCATATGTGGGATCCGAACCGGGGCCCTCTGGCATCTCAAGCCAGGTCTTAACCAACGTGCCACTCGGCCGGCCCTCCATCTGTGTCTTTCAATCTGAAGTGAGTGTCTTGTTGACAGCATATATAAGGGTTTTGTTTTCTTATCCATTCAGCCCTCCTATATCTTTTGATTGGAGCACTTAATCCATTTAAATTGAAAGTAATTGTTGACAGTTATGTAGTCATTGCCATTTTAGTATTCATATTTTTTATCTTTTTTTTCTTCCCCTTCTTAAAGGAGTCCTCGCTAACATTCCTTGTAATACTGGTTTGGTGGTGATGTACTCTCTTAACTTTTCTTTTCTTTTTTTTTTTTTTTTTTTGTTCTGGGAAGCTCTTTATTTTTTCTTTGATTTTAAATGATAACCTTGCTTGGAAGAGTACTCTTGGTTGTAGGTCTTTGCTTTTCACCACGTTGACTATTTTGTGCCAATCCCTTCTGGCCTGTAAAGCTTCTGTTAAGAAATCAACTGACAATCTTATGGGAGCTCCCTTATAAGTTACTAATTGTATTTCTCTTGCTGCTTTTAGGATTCTCTTTGTCTTTGGCTTTTGCCATTTTAATTATGATGTGTCTTGGTATGGACCTCTTTGGGTTCATCTTGTTTGGGACTCTGCGTTTCCTGACTTGTATGTCTATTTCTATTGCCACGTTAGGAAAGTTTTCAGTCATTATTCCTTCAAATACTTTCTCAATCCCTTGCTTTCTCTCTTCGTCTAGTACGTCTATGATTTGAATGTTGTTATGTTTGATGTTGTCCCAGGGGTCTCTTAAATTATCTTCATTTTTGGGGATTTTTTTTCTGTTCTGATTGGGTGTTTTCTGCTACATTGTCTTCCAAGTTGCTGATTTGATCCCCTCCTTCATCTATTAGTTTGCTGGTGATTCCTTCTAGTGTACATTTCATTTCAGTTGTATTCTTCACTTCTGACTGGTTTTTCTTTTTATAGTTTCTGTGTCCTTTTTTTATGCTTGCTATTTGTCTGTTGAAGTTCTCACTAAGTTCCTTGAGCATCCTTATAACCATTGTTTTGAACTTTGTCTTGGTAGCTTCCTCACTTCCATTGTGTTTAGTTGTTTTTCTAGAGTGCTCTCCTATTCTTTCATGTGGGATGTATTTCCTTGTTTCCTCATTTTAGCTGCTTCTCTGTGTTTGTTTCTATGTATTATGTAGATATTCTATGTCTCCTAGTCTTGGCCAGTGCCCTTGTGTAGTAGGTGCCCTGTGGGGCCCTGGCACAGTCTCCTTGGTCACCTGCTCCAGGTGCTCCAGGAGTGTCCGTTGAGCGGGTTATGTGTGCCCTTCTGTTATAGTTGAGTCTTGATTACTATTGGCATATCAGTGTGTGGCATTGGCCCTCAGGCTGATTGGCTGAGGGTTTTGGCCATGTCCACAGCTTATGGGCTGCTTTATGTGTGTGTGGCTTACCCCACTGAGTGGTGTTCAGCCAGTGGGCTTTGGTACCTATTGAGACCACCCTTTGGTGTGCCACTTGTGGTGCTAATTGGACTGCGCTCTGTTGCGGTTCAAAGCCAACCCTTAAGTACGAGGTCTGCCAATTAAGTTTGCAAATTCATCCTAGAAAACGTGCTACATACCTCATTGCTGAATATCACTATGCTCACCTTCCAAGTACTCCCCTTGAGAAGCTATACACTGACGCCAGTGCCTAGTCCACCCTTCAAAACTCTTTTGAAACTGTTTTTCTGGAATGGCTATCGGAGCTGTCGTTGAGTTACCCTTGATGTTCTGAATGTCATCAAAATATCTTCCTTTCAATATTTCCTTTATCATCAGGTAATGAAAGAAGTCACTGGGGGTCAGACAGGTGAATAGGTGAATACAGTTATTTGTTTACTGGCTAAAAGCTACCTCACAGACAGTGCCATGTGAGCTGGTGCATTGTTGTGATGCAAGAGCCATGAGTTGTTGGTGAAAAGTTCAGGTTGTCTAACTTTTTCACACAGCCTTTTCAGCACTTCCAAATAGCAAACTTGTTTAACTGTTTGTCCAGTTGGTACAAATTCATAATGAATAAGCCCTCTGATATAAAAAAAGGCTACTAATAGCTTTGCAACAAGTTCGCAAACTTAATTGTCAAACCTTGTATGTTAGTTCTGGGGCCTTTGTGAGGGGCTCTGGTGTAGGCCTAGGTCACTGACTGCTTGTGATTGGCCAGGGACTACCTGGTAGGAGCTACAAAGTGATCCTTGGTTGTTTGCTGCCTGTGCTATGGTTAGAAGCACGTGGCAGAGGCCACACTATGAACCCAGGATGGCTGCTACCAGTACTGGATCTGGGGTAGCTCTGCCAAAAGCCAGAACACCCCAAGGCCTGCTGCCACCTGCTCTCTCCCTTGTGGCTCAGCCACTGATAAAGCTTCCAGTGGTATGTGAATGGGTGAGGCAGGGTCTCAGGGAGTCACTAGAGTGAGAAGAGTTGGGGTCACCAGGTTAATGTAGAGTCTGTGTGGTGCCAATGCTGAGCCTGGAGCTACTCAACAAGTCTCAGAACACACCGAGGATAGTTGTCACCTGCCTGGGGCCTGGGGCCTCTGATAGTTTTCCATTAAAAAGTGCAATGTGGGGGGGGGGGCTGCAGGCTCACCAAGAAAGTGCCTCCAACACTGGGGGATTTGGGTGGAGCAAGGTCCCAGCAGAGCTCACCAGACCAATTCAGATTCAGATTTGGCCATGGTGGGGTCAGGCTCAAGACAAGAGAGATGGTGCCTGCCTGCTGGTTGCACGGGAGGGGGACCTCATACAGAGAAAATAGTGACTGTCCTCTAGCCCTCGACTTGAAGCCACACAACTTAGTCTGCTCCCCGTATGCCTCTGACACTCCCTGAGTCACTGACTCACTGCCTGAGTCCAGGGTGAGTGCCTGCGAGTGAGACAGTCTGTGTTTGGGCCATTTAAGAGGGTGTTTGGGTTTCCCACAGCTTTCTGTCGCACCCAGATGGTCAGAACATCCACTGTTTTTCACAGCCAGATGTGGGGGCTTCTCTTCCTGGCACCCGTCATCCAGGCTGGGGAGCCTGGTGTGGGGCTGGAGTCCCTTACTCCTCCAGGGAGAATCTCCATGGCACAAATATACCTTCTGATTCTCAAATGCCACATGGAGGTTTGGGGCAAGTTCATTTTGCAACTTCGCCCCTCCTACCAGTCTCAATGTGTTTTCTTCTTTATATTCTAAGCTATAAAACTTCTGTTCAGCCAGACTTTAGAATGGTTTCTCCAGGTCAGTTGTTCTACAATTTAGTTGTAATTTTAATATGTTCACAGAAGGAAGCAGGCAGTGTTTATTTACTCTGTCATCTTGGATCTCTTAGTCCTGGCAAGGATTTTAAGTTAGTGCTGAAGATTTCAGTCGAATTTACCATGCATGTTTAGACTCACTGCAATCATCAGTTAGAGACAGGAAGATCAGATTCCCTCTGTAAACAACAGAGGTGTTTATCCAAGAACTGGTCACTCATTGTGTTTGCACTCTCTATTTTGTTGGGAGGGGTAGCTGTGCTCTGCTACTCCTGAAAATCTGCCATATTGTCGGCATCTTAAGGATGTGCCCAATTTGCTTAGCAGAGGTCATCCCCATCATGAAAGCCAAGTAATGAAATGTATGAGGCATGATAAAAAACTACGGTGAATGCTGCTGTAGAGCGCCATCCAACGGAGAGGCAGGGATCTTCAATACAGGAAGCGGTGTATCAAACCTTAGTAACAGTGTGTGACAAATTTCAACTTTTTCAGTGCAGTCAATCAGGTTTGAGCTACAGTTGAGAGAAGGTATGTTTTAAAGTGTGCCACAAATCATCTTCCATCACGACAATGCTCTGTGTCATGCATCGCTTTTGGTATACAACAATGTCTGTCAAATGAAAACATTATGGTGTATCCTCATCCAGTTTGTTCATGGGATCTGACACCTTGCGACTTCTGTCTCTTCCCCAAAGTCAAAATGACCATGAAAGGTCAACATTTTGAATTGATTCAGAACATCGAGGCAGCCATGACAGAGCAACTAAAGACACTCACGAAAGAGGACTTCCAGAACTACTTCAGACAGTGGCAAGAATGATGGGATAAGTGTGTTTGAAGTGAGGGGGGTATTTTGAGGGGAATTGATGGCAATGTATGTTTTACTGTAACAGTTTTTTCAATTTAAACAATCACCATAGATTTTAATCACACCTTGAGTACCCTCCTGGCATTTACCAAAGGTGTACACTTTCCCTCCCAATTTGGCTGTGCATGAAGGTATCTACCTTCAATTTTAAAAAGAAAAAAAATCTATTCCCCAAATAGTTGTTTTTGTAGTCCTATCTTCTTACCCAGGTCCCACCATGCTATGCTACATTCTTTTCTACCAGCTTATCATAAATAATGACTGGCCTTTGGGCAGATAATCTTTTTCAAGTCAATGCTATGACCACAGATCCCACAGAACAATAACCTGAAAGTCAACTCAACAAGGCATTCTATTCACTATTTAGGACTCACAAAGTGCTGTGTCAGCTGCTATGGTAGGTACAAGAAAAAATGTAAAAAAATCATCTTTCCCTCTAGAAGCTTAAAGTCCAAGTTAAGGAGATAGGATGTATGCATTTGAAACCCCTTGAAAGCAATAAAAGACAGTATGTAATCAAGTGTTAAATGACAATGGCATGATAATAGCAATTCTTATCAGTTATTGAGGCCTTTCTAAGGGACAGGGTGTAGGGGGCATTACATTTGTTATCTCAGTTTAATCCTCATAACAACCCTACGGTGGTAGGTTCTATTAATATATCCATTTTAGAGCTGAAGGAACTCAGACTTGCAAGGGTAAATAATTTACTGCTACACATGTTTATAAGGCAGGTAGAGTTAAGGTTTCATTTCCAACTTTTGATTTTGAAAATATTTCAAAATTACAGGAAAGTTGAAAGTATAGTATTATGAAGACCCATATAGGCTTAACCTAGATTCACCAACTGTTAACATTTTACCACATCTGCTTTCTCATTCTCTCTTCTCTTTCTCTCTCTCTCTCTCTCTCTCTCTCTCTACACACACACACACACACACACACACACACACCTACACATTTTTTCTGACCTATTTGAGCATAAATTGCAGACATCATTACACTTTACATGTAAATACTTCAGCATGTATCTCCCAAGAACAAAGGCATTTCCCCATAAAACCCAAATATAGTTATCACACCTCTTAAACTTAGCCAAAGTCAGGATTTGTACCCAGCTCTGATTCCAGAGTCCTGACCACAATAGCTGTGAGAGTTCAGGAGAACGAGCCATCAGTACAGTCTGGTATTCACAGAATGGATTTTCTGTGGACCTTCTACTCCTGATTATTCATAGCTACGAAAGGAAGGAAAGGAATTGGCCAAATAAGCATAAAGCATGCATAATAAAAAAAATGAAATCCATAGTGTGGTTTATTTGGGTGGGAGGGGAATGACACAGATTTGCCTTCCTAATTAGCTTCTTCTCTGGCCAGTATTAAAATCGGTCTTTCCTAACTACCCTCTGGGGTAGGTACTCTAGAAGTTATTCTTTGATTAGAACATAATTGCAGAAAACCCACTAAATGGGTAAGCCACATATGAATAATAGAGAACTGACCATAAATTCTAGCTAGAAAGAAATTCTAGCTAGAAATTTTAGCCACAGGTCAGGATTCAACATCTACAAAGTAAATCTAGTCCTCTGCTCAGTTGTGCTCCGTCATCCCAAGTTAAGAAGAGAGGGTTCCATGCACTGCCCTGCTGCAGAGATCCCAGTCTACTCACCCAATTGAATTCCAGAAGCACGGTGTTGCCTATTGCAAACTGAAGGAGGAGAGCAGGCCCTCTGCTACAGACTGGTCAAGACCCCCTGGAGAGGCCCCAACCTGGCTTTCTTCCTTCTTATTCAGGAAAGCTAGACTTAGAAAGGCTGTCATATCAGGCTAGTCTCACAGTGTTTAATGACTGCTCCCTGAATGCCTGCACAGGAGAAACCTTGACCTTTTTCAACCCTTGATTTCTCTCAGTAATTAAAAAAGACAAAAGCAGACATCTGCATTTCCTTTGCTTTTGACACTCTAACTAGACACTCCAGAAATGAAAATATTGCAAATCTCTCCATCTCAGATGCCAGGGCAGGACACCCCTTTATCAAACTGAGGTTGGGAAAGATTTTCTACTGGATCTTCCAGGCAGCCAGCGTTAGGTCACACTTTTTAAAAAAGAATTTATTGGAGAAGTGGGGGAGGGAACAGCGTTGGGGAATCTGGGAAGGGGAACAGGCAAGTTGCTGTCCTTTTGTTTTTCAGTCTAGTCTGTCACACTTTTATTCTCTCTCTGTTCTTTCCGTTTTCTGCAGACACAATCTAATCAGCAATATATTTGAATCCGTGTCATGTATGTAAGTCATGTTATAAATGAGATCCACTGTGTATATACGATCTTCGGTGGGACTTTCATCTGAAGGAATTGATATTTCTTCTACAGCTTGAAGGACATTCTTGTTTTTTTGTTTCTTTGTGTGGCCAGACTTGTTTAGAGAGTAAATTGTTTTCCTCAGGATTAAACAAGAACAATTCAGGCAGGTCAAAAGTACTGTTCAGATTTAGGTGGGAATGTTTGCACCCTGCCTATTTAAATTCCCTTTTAGGCTTCCCCTCTCTCCTCCGCCCCTCCCCCATCCTTCCTCCTGCCCTGCAGAATAAAAAATGCCTGAATGCGACTAATTTACATTTGCTTTCCAAAGCTCTGAGATGTCCCTCTCTGCTCGGGTAAAAGTCTCTACTAACTCCTTAGGGCTTCTTTCACTTCAAACTCCTCCTCCTCACACTCTACCCTGCAGAGATACAGAGAGCCTAAGAAAGAGCACCTGGTGTTTTCCACTGAGGATGTTGCGGTCTCAGGAAGTTGGAGGCAGGGGGGGAGGGGGAGGTAACAGTTCCTAACCATGTAAGGAACTAGCCCAGCCCTCTTTGGATTTGGTTCAGGAAACAAGGCTTTGGAAAAGAAACTTCATCTGGCTGGTTTGGGGCTGCGTGTGTGTGAGCACTGGGCGTGCAGAGTTCCGCAGCCTCACCCGCCTGCCCAAGGCACTGGCTCCTACAAACCTCAGCAGGCGAGGCGCTTGGCAGGCCTCCAGCTCCCTTGGAAACACCATGGCTAGGTTCTACAGTTGCCTGAAGATTCCAGAGTAAGTGGCGGGGGCGGTGAGGGCTCCAACTGCACTTCACTGAGTGGAGGGTGGCAGAGCGCGCGTTGCCGGTGCAGGGACCTCCACCCGCCCAAGCCGGGTGCTCGCCGCCAAGAGGGGCAGTTGGGCGGCGGGCATGGAGGGGATCCGGGGCTCGAGCTCACAGCACTGTTCCCACCGTGTTGGGGCAGGACTCCTGAGATGGCTTGCGCAGGTGTCCGTGCGCGTGTGTGGGAAAGCGGATTCGCACGGGGCGCGCTGGTTTCAAGGACTCGGAGGCGCCTTTGAGGCTTTCTCATTCCAGCCGTTGCCCCTACCTAGCTCACCTGAGACACAAGGAACTAGGGACTCGTGCGGGGACGAGGCGGGGCGTCTTCCCAAGGCTCTTGTGGTTGTTGATTAATTAATTTACTTGCCAAGACAGGAGGGAAGCAAAGCACCAAAGGCAAAGTTTAGCCAAGCTGCAGTGACTGACGTAGAAATACCAGTTATCCCTGGGGTTTATTTTCCTGTGCATCGTGCAAGGGGTACTTTGTGACACCCCAGCAGGCTTCATCGAGTTTGTAAGAAATGGCCCAAGGGTCTGAGAACAGAGCTGCGCAGAGGAAGGAGGATGTCTATATATCGGATGGGCTAGGGAGAGAGACTGGGGCAAAGACTTAGGTTCCAACTTGCACATATCAACAAACCTAGCCCACCTCCACTTAAAAAAAAGCATCCCACAAACCTGGATTTTACAAGGCTAAATTCATTGATTAGTAACACTATTAAAACAAGGTTCGCAGTAATAATTCACTTAAATAATGTGTTTCAGTTACTCCGAAATATTTAGCTCTGGCACCAGTCAGCAGCCAGTGTGACTGAAAATAAAGATTTAAGGGGGCGGAGAGCCCGAGGGCAAGAAATGGGAGAGAGAGGACAGGAAGGAGGAGAGAGGGATGGAAAGAGGGAGGGGAATTTGAATGAGTGGAGAAAATCACCTTTAATTTTCTTAATTGTCTTAATTTTCTAAATTTGTCCCAAGCTGTACAATATCTCCCAGTTATTTGATGTGGTGTTGGGGTCCTCTTCTCTCAGCTTTTTCCAGGGCTCAGGGTAGTGGGAGAAGAAGACTGGAAGGGAAATGGTGCTGCTCAAACATTCACTGCTCCCCTTGTAAGTCTTTGGTTTCTTTCCACCCTCCATCCCCACCAACACCCCCTCCCACAAGGGGGGTTCCTAGAATCACAACTTGGCCATATCAGGAGAGTTGCACCCTTTCAAGGAACCCCAATAGGTCTTGAAAGTTGAATTTGGGTGGAAACACAGGATTGGTTCACAGTTCTTCTCCACATCACAGTTGCATTGTAAGTGTTGTATGTAGGTGTATGCATTCATTGAATGTGTTGGAGATGTTTGACCAGTGGAGGAAAGGAGTATATTGGAGTCTCCCATTGTCTCCGAGGGATATGTTCCAAGACACGCCCCCACACACCCCGTAGATGCCTGAAACCAGGGATAGCATTGAACCCTATATATACGATGCTTTTCCCATACACACATACCTGTGATAAAGTTTAACTTATAAATTAGGTACAACAGGAGATTAACAACAATAACTAATAATAAAATAGAACAACTACAACAATATACTATTAAAAGTTTTGAGGCCATTATTAAGTAAAATACGGGTTACTTGAACACAAGCACTGCAATACCACGACAGTCGATCTGATAACCAAGACAGCTATTGACTAACGGGTGTGTAGTATGAGGTGTGGATGTATTGGACAAAGGGGTGATTCAAGGCCCATGTGGGATGGGGTGGGACAGTGCAAGATTTCATCACGGTACTGAGAACGGTGAGCAACTTAAAACATGAATTGTTTATTTCTGGAATTTTCCATTTAATATTTTTGGACGCAGTTCACTTTGGGTAACTGAAACTACAAAAAGCAAAACCATAGTTATGGGGGGACTACTGTATTCAGAGACATACATATTTTTGTAGACCTTGATTCCATGCCACTAGCCTCACTGGCACCTAGCTCTAATGAACTGAGTTGCTAGGGTACCAGTTTTGATGTTTAAATTATGAACTGGTTATTGTAGATATAGCTCTTGCTTAAGATAACTAGCTATTAAGTTCTGTTATTTTTTTTTTTAGCTGAGCTATCTTGCCACCTGTTGGCAGCTCAGCGGCAGCTCAGCTTGGACTATGAATCAAACCGGGTACCCTGATGCTCAGAGCTCAAACTCTTGAGCAAGCTCTTAACCAACTGAGCCACTCGGCTTGCCCTAAGTTCTGTTATTTTTATAGACATAGGCTGACAGCAGGAGACAGGAGAATTATCATGGGATCAGTGAATATGCTTATTGGTAGAAGGGAGAAAATAGTAGTAGTCTTGAATTATATAATACCATTTTATGCAAGTATATGAAGAGATGAATGAAAAGCAAAAGAACTTTTTTAACAGGGCAAGATCCTGTAATGGTGGGATGGGTGAAAATGTTTTCATTTTAAAGGTGAGGAAACTGGACCCCAAAGATGTTAAGTGACTCTGCTTGGGTCACTCAGTCAAGGACAATTCCAACGTTAGATTCCTGAGTACCCTGACTTCCAGTGTAGAGCTAGCTGTATAGCCTGGCATAGAGGAAAGATCATCCTCTGAGCAAAAGACCAAAAGCCTGCATTGTGGAATACTATGGGCCCTAGGTGGGGCTGTTGCAGAGGTGGATTCACCCCAAAATAGTGAGCTAGGGCAACTTTGGTTTTGGCAACCCCAATCTCTCCTGTTTGACACCCTCTTTGTCATTTCAGCACCCTTTCCACTTCAGACATAGAACCTGGCCCTTCTCTCCAAGCCTGTTTTCTCAAGCCTCTGGCATCCTAGGCTGTGAACTTCCCCTTGGCTAACACATTGCCATCTTGTGATGCTATGTTAGTGGGCATGAGTGGATTACTCCTGACAATGTGCATTTCAATAATACCTGGATGCTTTTGTGTCACTCTGATGCTTGGTGATCATCTGGGGGAGCTTGCTAGGATAGTGGGCCCTTTACATCATGCGAGTAAGTCTCTCCTACTCTAATAACAAAATTCAGGAAGGTGAGGCTGAGCACTTCTGCAATAGGCACTTGACACCTGACCAGAGAACAACTATTCTAAATGATCTGCCAGCCTGTTCCCTTTGGCTGCAAAAATTCCGTGATGCCCCTTAAAACGGTGTAGGCTGCTATTTGAGATTAGAGGCCACAAATATTGACTTTTTATGAGTACCAGTTGCTGATATTCAGGGGCCCATGCATTCTTTCTTGGTCCTGGGTAGACCCTGGTTCCCAGATGCTAGAAAAAATCCAACTCTGCAGGTCCCTCCAGAAGCTGACAGTCTTGAGGCTATCTTCCTATTGGCCTGCAATGTCTTCTCCTGAACCTGAGGTCTACTTACACCCAGGCAATAAAGATGAATGTGAAGCCTGACCCTATGTGAGCTTCTATTTGGGGAAGGCAAATATAGACTGGCAGAAAGCACCAGAAATATGTAGCTGCAGAAATATGTACTCACCCTGCCAGCTCAGACCCAACTTCCACTCCTTACTGTAATTAGGAGGGGTTTTTGTTGTTTTTTTAAAGATTTTTATTAGGGAATTGGGGGGATGGGAACAGCGCTGGGGAATTGGGGGAAGGGAAACAGACAAGTTGCTGTCGTTTTGTTCTTCAGTCTAGTTGTGGAGGACGTTGCTTCACTGGCCCAAGTTGGCACCATCATTGTGCTCTTCCCGGGTGAGGCAGATCAGTCACCGGCTTCTGGATGGCCACTCACTGCGGCTGCTGGCTGCTCACGCTGGCTGTTGGCTACTGGCTACATACGGTAGCCCATGGCAACCCACTGCCACAGGGGCTGCAGCCGGCGACTCACGGCAGCCCAGCTCCAGGTTGAGCTGTTGTTCAGCATCTTAGCTGTAGAGGGCAGTGTCACTGGCCCTCATATGTGGGATCCGAACCAGGGCCCTCTGGCGTCCCAAACCAGTTCTTAACCATCGCGCCACTCGGCCGGCCCTAATTAGGAGTTTTTAATGTGGTCATTAGAGAGCCCTGTGGCACTTCACCTCCTTTTCTCCATCCCTTCTTCCCTTTTTTCCCCACTTCTTCTAGTTTTAGAAGAAAGGGCATTAACTCCAGTGTCCTGGCAAGGGGCCCAGACTGAGTATTGCATTTTGCTAAACGGCATTCACCCTGTGTCATCTGCCAGAAGCACTTTGCATTTATGAGAGCACTAAGAGAGCTAATGGAGTGGCAGGTATCCACCAGGGGGAGGCACTGTCCTAGACCCCCAACCTCACCTTCTGGAAGGTGAATCGGGGGTGGGGGTGGGATGAGAGGGGGTAGGAAGGCCCACTCTTAGGAAAGTTCTTGAATAATCTACTTGCCATATTTACCAGTTTACCAAAGTTTGTATCTTTTGACTATAGCATAGTTAAAATACTTGACTCTGTAAAAATTCATTTAGGAGGGAATGGTTTTTAAAAGCTTTTGGAAAGCTCTCTGAAGATGTGGTTGATAGGTTTCATTTGGCCTTTAGCAGCATTTGAAGGAGTGCTCCATATGTTGTGGGGACGTTTAGTTTTCTTGGATATATATTGAAAATGTGGAAAAGTATATCATCTCAACATTACCCAAAATTTCAACATTTCATATGGGAATGTTTCCACCACTTTCTCTTGAATCCTTTGAAAGTCCATTTTCTGTTGAGCCAAATTTAACATTTTTAGTATTCTTTCTCCAATTTCTGAAGTAGCATATTTTTTTGGTTTGTTATTTCTGGAAATCAGTAGCCAAAATGTAGTATGCAATTTTGTTGCTCCTGTCATTTGCTAATTGTTTCTCTACTTTAACATTTTTTCAGTTTTTTAACCAAGTCATTTTTTATCTTTCCTTCATAATTTCATAGTTATGGTTAATAGGTACGAAATTTGAGCAACTAACAATACATTAGAGTAATCCCTTATTGGCATCTTCACTCTAATTCTGCTGCTTTAAATGTTTTTTACTCTTTCATGAAATCTTCGATAGCTACTAAAGCCACCCATTCAGTGCAAATTGTTGTAAACTATGATTTACCAGAAGAAACGAGTTTTGGGGAAATGGCTTGTTTTCAAAAGGCCGAGTTTAGGTAGGGAAAAAACTTTCTGTTTGATTACTTTAAATATATACTAGGTCTAACAGTTAAGTCCAAGAACTTGTTGCAATGATGTTGCTAACCTTTTTTTTGATACTAGAGGGATTATTCATTATGAATTTGTACCAACTGGACAAACAGTTAACCAAGTTTACTATTTGGAAGCGCTGAAAAGGCTATGAGAAAAAGTTAGATGACCTGAACTTTTCGCCAACAATTCATGACTCTTGCATCATGACAATACACCAGGTCATATAGCACTGTCTGTGAGGGAGCTTTTAGCCAGTAAACAAATAACTATATTGGAACACCCTCCCTATTCACCTGATCTGGCCCCAATGACTTCTTTCTTTACCCAAAGATAAAGGAAATATTGAAAGGAAGACATTTTGATGACATTCAGGACATCAAGGGTAATCTAACAATAGCTCTGATGGCCATTCCAGAAAAAGAGGTCTAAAATTGCTTTGAAGGGTGTTGATTTTGGTACATAGTTTCTCAAGGGGAGTACTTCAAAGGTGACCTTAGTGATATTCAGCAATAAGGTAGGCAGCACTTTTTCTAGGAAGAGTTCAAGAAATTAATTGTTAGACCTTGTATGCTAACCTTCACCCAGAGTTTCTCATCAGTGGTGTGGGACATTTAGCAAAGTCTGGAGATATTTTTAGTTGTCAAAACTAGGGGGAAGACCACCATGAACAATGCTGCAATGAATATCGGGGTACATATATCTTTATGAATAAATGTTTTTTAAAAATTGCAGGTAGTTATCCAGAAGATGGATTGCTGGTTCATATGGTAGCTCTATTCTTAATTTTTTTGAGAAAACTGCATACTGTTTTCCATAACAGCTGTGCCAATTTACATTCCTACCAGCAGCGTATGAGAGTTCCTTTCCCCCCACAACCTCTCCAACACTTGTTATTTCTTGTCTTGTTGATAATAGCCATTCTAACAGGTGTGAGATGGTATCTCATTCTGGTATTGATCTGCATTTCACTAATAACTAGTGAAGTTGAGCATCTTTTCATGTATCTGTTGGCCATTTGTATGTCTTTCCTAAATGCCCTTTGATGAATGTTTGGTTAAAGAAGATGTGGTACACATATACAATGGAATATTACTCAGCCGTAAGAAAAGATGAAGTACTGTCATTTGCATCAATATGGATGGATCTTGAGATTGTTATGTTAAGTGAAATAAAAAGTGAAGAATCATATGTTTTCACTCGTATGTGGGATATAAAACAGAAAGCAATAAACGAACAAACAAGACAAACAAACAAACAAAATCCTCATAGACACAGACAACAGTATGGTGGTAACCAAGGGGAAATGGAATGGAGGGAGGTAGAAGAAGGTAAAAGGGGTCAAATATATGGTGACGGAAGGAGAGTTGACTTTGGGTGGTGAACACACAATGCAATATACATATGATGTATTATAGAATTGTACACTTGAAACTTATATAATCTTATTAACCAAAGTCACCCCAATAAATGTAATAAAATCTAAAAAAGAAGGAAAAAAAGGAAATGATCTACAAAGCCCCAGTAATTAAGTGGTATTTAAAAGCTCATGGGTGGGGAATACAATAAAAGCTATGTTGAGACATGAAAAACAAACAAACAAGCCAACAAACAAAAACCTAAGGGGAAGGTGTGCTACTGACATTTAGTGGGATGCTATTCAACATGTAAACTCTTTCTGCAATGCACAGGAAGAGCCTCCCGCAACATAAAATGTTCCAGCCCCAAATGTCAATAGTGTTAAGATTGAGAAACTCTGCTTTAAACTAATAACATTTTACCAAAGTAGAAGCCTGAGGAGGACTACCCTTAGGTGTTTAGATCAGCATTATTCAATTGAAGTTTCTGTGGTGATGGGAGTTTCTGTGGTGTTCTGTATCTGTGCTGCTCAATATGAGAGCCACTAGCCATGTGTGGCTACTGAGCACTTGCAGTGCAGCCAGTGACTAAGGAGCTGGGTTGCAATTTTATTTCATTTCAATTATTTTAAAGTTAAATAGCCATATGTGCCTACTAGCTTTCATACTGGACTCAACTTTAGAGGCACAATAGCCTAGTGGAACATGGTTCTGGGATCAGACAGGTTTGTGTCCATGGTCTACCACTTCATAGCTTTATGGTCTTGAATATGTCATCTAATCCTTCTGAGCCTCAGTTTCCTCATCTGTAAAACAGGGGTAATAATAGGACCTACTCCTTGGAGGATTATTAATATCCAATGAAATGATGCATGAGCAATAAAGCATGTCGCACAGTGGCCAGCATAGTAAGCATTTGAAAGATGGTAGTAATTATTACCAGAGATTTGTGAATAGTATAGTAATTGTCATCATGTAAATAGGGATTCAGCAGGGCTTACAAAGGAGGCCTCCACTGTGATATTATTTAAAGGCCACTTCAAAGGCAGAGCCCTACCCTCAGCCTCATACTATTACCTTAGGCATGTCCCCATGCCTCTTTGGGCCTTAGTTTTATCATAGGTAAAATGAGAATTAATAATAAAAGTGATAATCATAATAATGCTACTTTCTTAATTGACTGACTATGCCACAGAATTGTTGGGAGGGTCAAATGACTACAGAAGAGCTTTGAAGAGGACAAAGCCCTCTCTAAGGGTAAGCCCTCCATAAGGTATGTTATGAGTTGGCACACAAAAGTGCTTTAGTTTAGATTCAGGACAAAAGTTCTGTCTTGGTAGAATTGTGTTATATTCGGAATGAGAGTGCCTGAATTGAGGAGGTTGTACTGGAGAGCAGCAGGAAGCCAGGAGTTCTTCACAATGTCAGGTCGTCCTATGTCAATCACCCAGCCAGTAATGTGGTAGGAGAGCCCAGGCACATGGAAACTTGGCATCAGGGGTTGGGGAACTACAGCAGTGTATGGACCAGCCTGGCTCCCAGGCTGCTAATGAAGGAGCAAGACATCTGGCCCAAGGAGAGAGAAGTGGACCCTTCCCAGAAGCTTACAGTGTGCTATCAAAGGCCATACTGCCTGCGGGCTCAGCGACGCAGCATAGTGTCTGGCCTGAGAGATACACATGTACACATGCTGAAAATATTTGACCCCATGTAGCGGAAAGAGCGTGGGGCTTTGGAGTCAGACATGGGTTTGAATCCTCACAATGCTACTTACTAGCTGTGTGGCCATGGGTGAATGCCTTAACCTTTCTGAGTTGTCTCATCTGTAAAATGGGGATAATGATTCCTACTTCACAGGGTTCTCACAAGGATTAAGTCAAGTAACTGACAGGGACATAGGTTGCCCTCAGTAAAGGAGAGTTCCCTTGCCATTTAATGTTGATAACCAACTTTTAACCAATTAATTAGTCATAATCCCATTTCTGTTTCTCTGGGATGGAGAAAGAAAATGAAAGTTTCTGCTAATGGCATGGGAAAACTGTTTAGTCCTTTCCTGAGAAGAGGAAAGGTGGAAAAGAATATCTTTGATGTGCCACTGCCATGTAGATAAGAGCAGTCTGAACTATTTAGGGACAGACTACAATGGAAGGTAAAGCACAAGGTTCTGAGTTAGTCACAAATAGAATGTTAATGAGGAGCCTGAGCAGCCTCATCTGGACTTGGGAATTCCATGAAAGAAGTCACCATACTCTGCCCAGAGAGAGGCTTTCTGGGGACAGTGGTTTCCCAGGCATCTGGAATTTAAATCTAATCCACATCTATGGCTATTTGATCAGTGGCAGCTTCGGAACAAAGGGCACAGGTTGGATCCAGTTGGCTCTGCTCTCACACAGCCATGAGCCCCAGCCCGCAATGCAGATAGCCATTTACAAAGCTGTTGGTTACCCAGGGGCTGCTGAAGAGGGTGGATAACTAACTGGAAGAAGTTTCATCCCCTGCTTTTGAGAAATCGATGAAGAGCAAGGGACATAGGTCATTAACACCGTGGGAGAGTAGTAATGATAATAACTAACATGTACTGAGTGTTTCCTATGTGTTACACCCCATGCTAACAGCTTTATATGAGTTAGTTCACCAAACTGTCTGTGAGAGCAGGGCTATTCTCTTTTTTGAGAACTATTCTGATCTCTTCTTTTTTTTTTTTTGACGGTTATGAGTTTTTTATTGTTCCAGTTTGGAAGATGGACTTATATTCTAAGTGAAGATTTACATTGTTATGTATTTCATTTTAAATGATGGGATTACAAAGGAGATGATGGATAGAACTGAGGTGAGATAAAATGAATTAGTAAAATTTCTTTTGAGTATGTTTATTGCTGGTATTTCTTTTTATTAAATTATTTTTTATTATGAAATACACATTTTTTAGAATTAGTTTCAGCTGTACAACACAGTGCAATAGTTATACTTTTTACCCCTC
>NW_017731858.1:777575-784484 GCF_001890085.2 Hipposideros armiger | reverse complement strand
TGTCATAGATTAAATCACCGTATATGGATGGGTTTATTTCTGGGCTCTCTATTCTGTTCCATTGATCTATGTGTCTGTTTTTATTCCAGTACCATACTGTTTTGATTACTGTAGACTTGTAGTATGATTTGATGTCTGGTAGCGTGATACCTCCCACTTTGTTCTTATTTCTCAAGATTGCTGTGTTTATTCGGGGTCTTATTCTGATCTCTTCTTAGCACATAGTAGGTATTCAACAGTTATTAAGTAAATTAGTTCACACAATTAGCTATTATGAAGGTACTATTAATAGATAAGGAAATTTAGGTTTTGAGCAGTTCAGTGACTTATCCAAGAACACAGGCTAGTGGTTGACAAGAGCCAAGAGTAAAACCTAGATTTGTCCAACTATATAGCCTAACCCATTTGCAACTATGTTATGCTTCTTCCTCCGAATGTCAAGGTGTCAGATTTCTCTTTTTGTGACAAAGGAACCCCTGCTCTGAAATTACTGGATCAGAGAATTAAGAGCACTGCAGAAGGACACAATATTGTGACCTTCATACCTCCTTCATTTCACCTACTCCCCCCTTCTCCACAATTCTATCACCAGACAGGTTCATTATATGGATAAGGAAATTGAAGCATAAAGAAATTATATGACAGTCTGGGCAAAATTGCACAGTAGGTAAATGCTGTGTTTGCCTCATCCCATGACTATATTAAAACTACACCTAAATTAAAGAACAATCTACCTGGAGAGCCATCTAAAGACTAGCTAAACAAAAGTCCTATAACTATGCTATAAAGAAGAAGTCATGTTGAGACTGGTAGAAGGGGCAGAGACACAAAATGGGCTGACCCTACATCCACGTGTGACTGTTGAGAATCAGGGAGATATCTTGGCTGTGGAAGTCACCCCTGAAGATTGAGGGACTTCAGCCCCACACCGGCCTCCCCAACCTGGAACATTGGTGCCAAGAAGAGGAACCCCCACAACATCTACCTGTGAAAAACAGTGGGGATTCCATCTGTCTGGGTGAGATAAAAGGATACTGGAAACCAAGGCATCCCCTTAAAGGGCCCATGCAGAGAGTCACTCGCTTGCAGGCACTCACCTTGGGCTCCCACAAAAGGGTGGTGACTCAGGAGGCTCCAGACACATACAGGGAGAGACTGAGTTGTATGGCTGCAGGACAAGGGCTGGAGGGATAGCCACCACTTTCCCTGTGTTGATCCTCCTCCCAACACAGCCACATCTGAATCAGCATTGGCCTCATGAAATCTGGTCATTCCACACTGGTGACTCCCTGGGACCCAGACCCATTCAACTTGTGCAACACCAGAGGCACTTTTGGAGGCAGGCAGCCAGCCCAGGCCCATATTGCAATCTTTTTAGGCAATTCTCAGGGGTCTGTGGGCTCCAGACAGGTGGCTACTGTGCCTTTTGCTGGGTGGCGACATGCTCAGCACTGGCACCAAACCTGAATCTGCATTAATCTGGTGAACATCACTTGCCCCAACATGGTGACTCCCTGAGACCCCGCCTCACCCAACTCACATATTGTGCCAGGTTCTTTCAATAGCTGAGACTTATGGGCAGCCAGCAGGTGTTGGCAGGCCTCAGGGTGCCCTGTGCCTTTTGCTGAGGTGCCCCAGGACTGGTACTGGTGGCAGCCAACTTTGGTTTGCAACATTGCCTCTCCCACGTGCCTCCAGGTCCACCACAGGCAGTGGTCAAACTTGGATCCTACCATGTAGCCCCAAGGCAGACACAGGCAGCAGCTGACGTTGGCCTGCATCAGAGCCCCCACCAAGAGCCCCTAGGACCAACACACCTAGAGACAAACTACAGACCACAACAGAGTACTACCCAATTAGCCCCAAAAGCAGCACACTCAAACAGTGGTCTCAGCAGGCACCAGAGCCTGCTGGGGGTACATCCCTCTATGTTGTCAGCCCTGCACAGCAGCTCATATGCTGTGGGCATGGTTAATCCTTACAGCGAGTCAGCCTGAGGGTCAATCCCAGCTACTGACATGCCAACAGCAATCAAGGCTCAGCTACAATAGGAAGGCACACACAACCCACACAAGTGACACTTCTGGAGCACCCACCACAGGTGATCAGGGAAATTGTGCCACTGGGCCCTTCAGGGAACCTACTACATAAGGCCACCCAGCCAAGACAGGGAGATGTAGCAAGTCTACCTAATACATAGAAACAAACACAGAGAGGCAGCCAAATGAGGAAACAAAGAAACATGTCCCAAATGAAAGAACAGAAGAGAACTCTAGAAAAAAAACTAAATGAAATGAGACAAGCAACTTAACCGATACAGAGTTCAAAACACTGGTTATAAGGATGCTCAAGGAACTTATTGAGAACAAATGAAGAAATAATAAGCATTAAAAAAGGACATAGAAGTAATAAAAAGAACCAGTCAGAAATGAAGAATACAATAACTGAAATGAAGAATACATTAGAAGTAATCAACAGCAGATTAGATGAAACAGAGTATCAAATCAGTGATTTAGAAGACAAGGTACTAGAAAACAGCCAATTGGAACAGTGAAATGAATAAGGAATCCAAAAAATGACTTTAAGGGACCTTTTGGACAACATCAAGCATAGCAACATTCACATCATGGGGTACCAGAAGAAGAAGAGAGAGAGCAAGAGGTTGAGAACCTATTTGAAGAAATAATGATGGAAACCTTCCTAGCCTGTCGAAGGAAATAGACATGCAAGTCCAGGAAGCACAGAGAGTCCCAAACAAGATGAACCCAAACAGGTTCATAGCAAGACACATCATAATTAAGATGCCAAAGGTTAAAGACAAACAGAGAATCCTAAAAGCATCAAGAGAAAAGCAGCTAGTTATTTAGAAGGGAGCTCCCATAAGACTATCAGCTGATTTTTCAACAGAAACTTTGCAGTCCGGATGGGATTGGCACAAAATACACAAAGTGATGAAAAGCAAAGACCTATAACCAAGACTATTCCACTCAGCAAGGCTATCATTTAAAATTGAAGGAGAGATAAGGAACTTCCCAAACTAACAAAAAAAAAAAGCTAAAGGAGTTCATCACCACTAAACCAGTATTACAAGAAATGTTAAGGAGCATAAATATCAATACTAAAATGGCAATAACTATGTACCTATCAATAACCAGTTTAAATGTAAATGGAATAAATGCTCCAATAAAAACATCATATGGTGGCTGAATGGATAAGAAAACAAGACTCTTACATATATTGCCTACAAGAGACTCACTTCAGATCAAAAGATACACACAGACTGAAAGTAAAGGGATGGAAAAAGATATTTCATGGCAATGAAAATGAAGAAAAGCTGGGGTAGCATACGTATATCAGACAAAATAAACTTTAAGAGAGAGAAATTAAGAAAACAATCCCATGTACAATTGCATAAAAAATACATACAAATAAATTTAACCAAGAAGGTAAAAGACCTATACCTGGAAAATTATAAGACACTAAAAATGAAATTGAAGAAGATATGAATAAATGGAAGCATATACCATGCTCATGGATAGGAAGAATAACATCATTAAAATTCCATACAACCCAAAGCAATCTATAGAATCAATGCAATCTTTATCAAAATACCAATCACAATGTTCACAGAACTAGAACAAATAACCCTAAATGTATATGAAACAACAAAAGACCCTGAATAGCCCCAGCAATCTTGAGAAAGAAGAACAAAGTTGGAGGCATGATTCTATCTGATACCAAACTATATTACAAAGCTATTGTAATCAAAACAGCATGGTACTGGCATAAAAACAGATACATAGTTCAATGGAACAGAATAGAGAGTCCAGAAATAAACCCACACCTATATGGTCATTTAATCTATGAAAAGGAAGGCAAATATATACCGCATTTCCCCATGTATAAGATGCTCCCATGTATAAGACGCACCTTAATTTGGGGGCCCGAAATTTGAAAAAAAAATCTTACATAAAATTATTGAACTTAAGTTTTATTCATCATAAAATTCATACAACTCCTCATCATTGTCAAATGCAAGTAAAAAAACTACAACCACTGTATAAGATACACCCAGTTTTCAGACCCCAAACTTTTTGAAAAAGAGTGTGTCTTATACATGGGGAAATGTGGTACAATACGGTAAACGCAGTTTATTCAATAAATGGCTTCGGGAAAACTGGACATACACACACACACACACACACACACACACGAAACTGGGCCACCTTTTTACACCATATACAGGAATAAACGCAAAATGGATTAAAGACTTAATAAATATAAGACTTAATAAATATATTTTTCTTTTTAGAAGGAAAAAGGCAGTAAACTCTCTGACATTGCTCTCAGTAATATTTTTTTTCTGATATATCTCATCGGGCAAGGAAATCAAAAGAAAAAATAAATAAATGGGACTACATCAAACTAAACGGTTTTTGCACAGAAATGAAAACCATCACCAAAATAAAAAGACAACCTACTGAATGGAAGAAGATATCCACCAATGATACATCTGATAAGGGGTTAATATCCAAAATTTATAAAGAACTCATACAACTCAACACCAAAACATAGAATCAAACAAATAAATAAACAATGCAATTAAAAAATGGGCAGGGGACCTGAATAGACATTTCTCCAAAGAAGACATACAGATGGCCAAGAGACATATGAAAGATGCTCAACATCAATAATCGTCAGAGAAATGCAAATTAAAACCACAATGAAATATTACCTCACACCTGTCAGAATGGCTATCATCAATAAATCAAACAAGTGTTGGTGAGGATGTGGAGAAGAGGGAACCCTCGTAATCTGTTGGGATTGCAAATTAGTGCAACCACTACGGAAAACAGTTTGGAGGTTCCTGAAAAAAATTTAAAAAGAACTATGTTATGACCCATCAATTCCACTTCTGGTTCTTTATCCAAGGAAATCCAAAACAGTATTTCAAAAAGATATATGCACCCCTATGTTTATTGCAGTACTATTTACAATAGATTAGATATGGAAGCAACTTACGTGCTGTGCCCATCAAGAAGAGATGGTACATAGATATAATGAAGTACTACTTGGCCATAAAAAATGAAATCTTACTATGTATGATAACATGGATAGACCTAGAGGGAATTATGCTAAGTGAAATAAGTCACACAGAGAAAGACAAATACCATATGATCTTACTTACATGTGGAATCTAAAGAATAAAATAAATGAACAAACGAAACAAACAGACTCATAGATACAGAGAACAAACTGATGGTTGCCAGATGGGATGGGTTTGGGGGGTTGCATGAATAAGATGAAAGGATTAAGAAGTATAAATTGTTTGTTACAAAGTAGTCATGAGGAATATAATCAATAATATTGTAATAACTATGTATAGTGTCAGATGGGTATTAGGTTTATCAGGGTGATATTGGGTTGTCAGAAAAGTCATGACATATTTTGTCTGTTTTTCAAAGGTCATTTATTTATATAAAGAATAAAGATCAATCAATGATATATTGCCCGTTTTGTTCAATAACATTTTGCCACCTTTCAGTGAGTTTCATAATTCCTCGTTCATAGAAGGACCTGTCTTTATTTGCGATAAACAGAAGAAGGTGCTGATTTACAGCCTCATCTGAATTGAACGTTCTACCACACAAGGAGTTTTGAAGAGAGCAAAACAAGTGGAAGTCTGACAGCGCAAGGTCAGGCGAGGCGAGTATGGTGGGTGTGGCAACACATCCCATCCAAGCTCCTATAATTTCTGACGGGTGATTAAACTTGTGTGTGATCTCGCGTTGTCGCAATGGAACACAACTCCTTTATGATTAACGAGCTCTGGACGTTTCTGGATGATGGATTTGTTCAAACTGTCCAATTGCTAACAGTACACATTCAAGTTGATTGTTTGGTTCTTTGGTAGGAGCTCAAAAAGCATGACACCTTTAAAATCCCTCCACACTGAGAGCGTAACCTTCCTCTGATGAATGTCTGCTTTCGATGTCGTTTGAGGTAAATAATCACGTTGGGACCAAGACCATTTGCAACCACATTGTTGTAAACAATCCATTTCTCATCACCAGTTATCAGTCCCTCAAAAAAGGATAATTTTCTTCACGTTTAATGAGCATATTGCAGATGTTTATACGCGCCGTCAAATGAACTTCTTTGAGTTCATGTGGAACCCAAATATCGAGCTTGCTTATGTATCCCAGCTTCTTTAGGTGGTTGTGAATACTTGAATGATGGATGTTCAATGTTTCTGCAATCTCTTGTGTTGTGTAACACGGGTTTGACTCAATCAATGCCTTTATTTTGTCATCATCAACCTCGGTGGGCTTCCCTGACCGAGGAGCGTCGTTGAGATCAAAATCACCAGCCCAGAATTTTGTGAACAATTGTTGGCACTGACATTCTTGTAGAGCCTTGTCACCGTAAACTTTATTCAACTTTTCATTAGCTTGAGGCGCGTTTTTCCCTTTATGAAAGTAAAACAGTAAAATATGGCAAAAATGCACAGTTTGGTCTTCCAACTTCAGCTTGTTGTAAAATCTCCAAAACTCAACCAAATTGCTCATTTTTTTTTAGAATGAAGCTATAACTGTCAGCTGTCAAATGACATAGCAATAACATAGATGCAAATGACTCTATTACTTTCAAAAATGAACTAGTGCCATGTGTTGCAAACATGCTTCATGACTTTTCTGACAACCCAATAGATGACAGGGGGTTTGGGGGCCAGGGTGAAAAAGGTGAAGGGATTAAGAAGCACAAATTGGGGGCGAGCCGAGTGGCTCAGTTGGTTAAGAGCTTGCACACAGGGTCGCCGGTTTGATTCCCGGCCAGAGCTGAGCTGCTGCTGAGCTGCCAACAGGAGTGGCAGGATGGCTCAACTAAAAAAAAAAAAAAAAAAAAAAA
>NW_017731858.1:766678-773035 GCF_001890085.2 Hipposideros armiger | reverse complement strand
CTGTAGAGGGCAGTGTCACTGGCCCTCATATGTGGGATCCAAACCGGGGCCCTCTGGCGTCCCAAGCCAGTTCTTAACCATCGTGCCACTCGGCCGGCCCGTAGATTTATTTATTAGAAAAACAAAATACCTTCTTTCATGGTCACAATTCTCTCTCTATATCATTCAACGTCCTTTTTTTGTCACCACCCTTGCCCTGCCATCCATTTTTATGGCTTCCCATTTCAGCTTTAATGTTTCAACCATGCCCAGTACTCAACATGACTTACAGCAGGGTTTCTTTAAAGCATGGTGTCTGGACTATACCTCAGAATCACGTGGGAGCTTATGGAACATGAAGATCTCTGGGCCCCACCCTCAATGAAGAATCAGAATCCCTGGGGTGAGGGCAGGATGTTGATTTACAGCCTTCCTCCTCACCCTTTTCTCACACAATTGTCCATATCTGTAGTAACAGTTTTTTTAAAAACCCTATTATTTATTGAGCACTTACTTTGTGCCAGGCACTGTGCTATTTTTCATGCATTATCTCATTTATTCCTCAGATACTGGCTGTGTGCTTCCCTCTCACTCTCAAGTGGACAAGAGAGCAGTGTCCAGCTGGGGGGTAAAAGGCCAGCCCCCCGCATACCCCCATTCAAGCACTCCTCCTGGAAACTACTCCCAGGGTGGCTTTTTATTTCCCTAGGCCAGAATGACTAGGGATTCTTGCACCCTAAATTTAAGGAAGCCCAAAAGATTTCTGCTCTTCTGGTTCTCACTGCCATTTTAATTTTTCCCTTTAGGTGGTGACTCTAGTGGTAAGAGATTTGTGTATACCATTTACTTCTTCAAAGGGGCAATCTTGTTCCTCTCCCTACCTAGGAGTGATGTGGGTTGAATGAGGAAATGAGTGTGAGAATGCATTGAGCACTGCGCAGTAGGATCCTCTTTGCTTCTGCCGCCTGAAGTGAACACAGGAGCAGGATACCAGGAATCTACTTTCTGCCCTTGGCCATCTGGGCCTTTCTCTCCTCCCCCACTAGCTGTCTTCTAGCCTGGCCCCATTCCAGGCCCTATTTCAGGGAGTCACTCTTTGTCTGCCCTCTTGCAGTCCTGTCTAACCCCAGGCCTTGGGACATTCCATTTTCTAATTTGTTGCTATCTGGTGTCCCTTGTCTTGGAACCTCATTCCTGTGACCTGTTCTAGAAGCTCCTTTTCTAGGCACTGGACCAAAGAGTTACAAGAGTCAGGTGTGAGAGCAAACTTGACCCTGGGCTAAAGGGATGTAAGTGAGCCAGGTGTCACCCATGTCTCGTCCCAAGAACATCATTCCAGGCAAGAGTCTTCAGGCTTTCTCTGGTCACCCAGGGTTTATTGCTATCATCTGCCCTCTCTACCTCATTCCCAACTCACCTATGCTGACTCTCAGTGCCTCAGTCCTCAAGCTGTCAACAAACTTTCCTACCTAGCAAATGACCCATCTTAAGCAGGAGTTCCTCTACAAGGCCTTTTTCGATTACTACAGCCAACACCAAGAGGTGCCTTTTAGTCTCTTTTGCTGCTTTAAATGGAGCCACCCACAAAAGCACCCTCTAAGACTTCTTGGGGCTAGATAACCTCCTATCCCCCAACTCTTTCACCTGCTGTTCCCTTCCACTCTCACCTTCCTCTGTTCTTTGACCTCATTTACATCTAGGTTTCAGCTTTCTAGCTTTGCTTTGCTGCTCCCTGACCACCTTGGCTTTGTGATGTGTTTTAAACACATTTATCTGGCTTAATCTTGGCCCTCCGCCCCATTTCTGCCCTCTGGCTCCCCGTACCACACATGCAAGCATGGCACACTCCAACTTCCTGTTCCATGACTCTTGGGGCCTACAGGCCCTTCCCATATGTCATCAATACCCTAGAGTTTAGCCTTTGGGTCCTCATCGTAGAATGAATATTGTCATAAAATAATAGAAGAGCACACATGATAATTTTGTCTTATCCCATCATTTTACAAATGTGGGTACTGGGACCCAGCAAGGAGCTATGACTCAGGCAAGTCTCTCAGAGCCAAAATAAATGACCATCAAGATTGATCTTTTCTATCCAGGATCCCATGAGGGCACGGACATCTTCTCCTAAGAACATAAGAAAACAGAAGTTCTAGAGCTAACTAGTTGACTTAGAGCCTGGTAAAAGCTGCTGCTGCTCTTGACCCCTGCTAGGAAAAATGCCAGTCAGGCTGACTACCTCAGAAAGCCCTGATTTTTGCATGGAAGTGGTTGTATCCTGGGTGGAACATCGTATCAAACGCCTACTACTCCAAATGAACTCTGCCAGTCAGTGGGGTGACTGTCCACATCAGAGCCATCCTGACTGCTGGTGGGCTTGTGGAGTGGGACTTCTGGTGCTCCCTGTGTGATTTGAGGGGCAGTCNAAAAAAGAAGAAGTACAAATTGGTAGTTACAAAGTAGTCATGAGGATGTAAAGTACAGTATAGGGAATATCGTTTAATATGGTAATAACTATGTATAGTGCCAGATGGGTACTAGACTAATGAAGGGATCACATTTATAAATGTCTAACTAACTAACCACTATGCTGTACACCTGAAAATAATATAATATTGAATGTCAACTGTAATTTAAAAATAAAAAAAAATTTAAAAAGAAGAAATTATATGACCTGTCCAAGTTCACACAGCTTGTGAAGATCTTCAATAGTTAGAAGTTTTAGTCCTTGAAAGACTCAGAGCCTTTAGGGAAAGGAAGAGTTTTATCCACTGGGGCCAAGGCTAAGTGGGAAAAAAATTAACAAAGGACCCCATATTGTTAAAACAACTTACTTGAATTTTTTTGATAGTTGAAACATAAAACTCATCTAAGTTTGAGTATTTGTAACTGTATTCCTTATTACAAACACAACAAATTATAACAATATAATTCAGTTATCTACTATAGTGTATAAGTGAGATGTTCAAAATGAGGAATGGAAATAAAAGAGGAGGAAGAGATACAAGGGAAAGTCTAGAGATTATTTTTTTTTAAAGAAACAAATGTAGGCACTGTTATTTCAGAAAAGATTGCTACTAAAAACTAGTAAAGTCATGTTGCATTTTTATATCAACAAGGTCATTACATCTTATTTCTTGAGCTGGGGACGTCATGGACCAATGACCAGCACATATATCTCATAAGCTGTGGATTATGTTACTTCCCCTTCCTTTTGGCATTCAGATGTCCCTTTCCATAAGCCCAAATGACCTGGAAAAGTGGAGAGAAAAGTAAGACAAAGGGAGACTTCTGAGACCCATAGGGGTTGGGGAAAGGAAAAGGTCCTGGAACCCAGGCACATCTGCCTGCCCATATTTTGAGCAGAGCCCAGTAGACATGGCAGGCAAAGTCTACTCTCATGAGTTTGCATAAAGCAAATGGACAGAAGTTTATACGTTGATTCACTATTTATTTGTTATATTTGGACAGGGTCTCCAGAAGCCTTTTAAGGGAATGAGGTAGGGAAAAATCCCCATGAAACCTCCGTCACTTATTTTTTTTAATTAAAGTTCATTGGGGTGATAATTGTAAGTAAAGTTACTAACAATAGGTTTCAGGTGTACAACTCTGCAATACATCATCTCTATAACACATTGTGTGTTCACCACCCAGAGTCAGTTCTCTTTCCATCACCACATATTTGATTTCTTTTACCCTAATCTACCATCCCCCTCCCTCCTTACCATCTGGTAACCACTAAACTATTGTCTGTGTCTATGAGTATTTGTATCTTCATTTGTCTTGTTCTTTTGTTGTTTTCAGTTTTATATCCCACGTATAAGTAAAATCATATGGTTCTTGACTTTTTCTGTCTGACTTATTTCACTTAGCATTATAATCTCAACACCCATCCATGTTGTCACAAATGGCACTATTTAATACTTTCTTATGGCAGAACAGTATTCCACTGTGTATATATACACCACAATTTCTTTATCCAATCATCTGTCAAAGGACACTTTGGTTATTTCCATGTCTTGGCCACCATAAATAAGGCTGCAATGAACATTGGAGCACGTATATCTTTACAGATAAATGTTTTCAGATTTTTTGGGTAGATACCCAAGAGAGGGAATGCTGGGTTATACAGTAATTCTATTTTTAATTTTTTGAGGAATCGCCACACTGCCTTCCATAGTGGCAGCACCCATCTGCATTCCCACCAACAGCGTATGAGGGTTCCGTTTTCTCCACAGCCTCTCCAACTCTTGTTATTATTTGTCTTGTTGATGATAGTCATTCTAACTGGTGTGAGGTGATATTTCATTGTGGTTTTTATTTGCATTTCTCTGATTATTAATGATGTGGATCATTTTTTTCATATGTCTGTTGGCCATTTGTATGTCCTCTTTGGAGAAATGTCCATCAGGTCCTCTGCCCATTTTTTATTTGGATTGTTTGTTTTTTTTTGTTGTTGAGTTGTATGAGTTCCTTATATATTTTGGATATTAGCCCCTTATCGGAGGCGTTGTTTGGAAAAATCTTTTTCCATTTGATAAGATGCCTCTTTATTTTGTCAATGGTTTCTTTTGTTGTGCAGAAACGTATTAGTTTATTTCAACTTTTACTTCCCTTGCCTTTGAAGTCAAATTCATGAAATGCTTTTTGAACCCAAGGTCCATAAGTTTAGTACCTATGCTTTCTTCTATGCAGTTTATTGTATCAGGTCTTATTTTTAGGTCTTTCATCCATTTTGAATTAATTTTGGTGCACAGTGACAGATAGCAGTCTAATTTCATTCTTTTGCATGTGGTTTTCCAGTTCTCACGGCACCGTTTTTTGAAGAGGCTATCTTTTCTCTATTGTATGTTTTTGGTTTCTTTGTCAAAAATTATCTGAACATATTTATGTGGGTTTATTTCTGGGTTCTCAGTTCTATTCCATTGGTCTGTGTGTCTGTTCTTGTGCCATTACCATACTGTTTTGATTATTGCTGCCCTGTAATACAAGCTGAAGTCAGGGAGTGTGATACCTCCAGCATTGTTCTTTTTTTCTTAGGATTGCTTTGGCTATTCGGGGTATTTTGTGGTTCCATACAAATTTGATGATTATTTTTGTTCTATTTCTTTAAAAAATGCCATTGGGATTTTGATGGGGATTGCATTAAATCTGTACATTGTTTTGGGTAATATGGCCATTTTAACTGTGTTGATTCTTCCAATCCACGAACACGGAATGTCTTTCCATTTCTTTGTGTCTTCTTCAATTTCTTTAAAATGTCTTCTAGTTTTCAGTGTATAGGTCTTTCACAACTTTGGTTAAGTTTATTCCTAGGTGTTTTATTATTTTGTTGCAATTGCAAAAGGAATTTTTTAAATTTTTTTTCTGAGGTTTCACTATTAGTATATAGGAATGCAATGGACTTTTGTACATTGATTTTGTAGCAGACAACTTTACTGTATTCATTTATTGTTTCTAATAGCTTTTTGGTAGACTCTTTAGGCTTTTCTATATATAGCATGCCATAACCTATTTTTGAAGGACATGATTTTACTTTTACATGGCAGGAATGTTTATTTCTTCTCTGCCTGTGTTTCCAGAAGCCAAACGTTAGTGATCCAGAAGCCTTATTCCATGCAGAAATGGCCTCTGTTTGCTTATTCAGAGTCGGAGGAGGGAGGAAACTCTCTGGGATGAGGTAGTAATTTTTCTGATTGGGATGAATTCCTGATTTGAAGAAATTTTTTTCAATTGCTTTTGAAGGGAATAAAGAATGCGTGGGGAAATTTTAGTCAAATCTCCTGCAACTTTGTGCATTTCTTAAATGGGAAAAAATAGCTTAAGTTTTAAAAAAAACCTGAAAGTAGGAGAGTTTTCTGAAAATACTGACAGGCTTCTGAAGGGACTGCTTTGAAGCTGGTCCCTTGTTGGTCAACTTGAGCAGGGCTTATTCTGGGCCTCTGTAAAGTGTGGCCTTTCTCGGGATGAACTAGACCTTTGAAAGATTGTCTTAGTGAATCATATAATTCTAGAATGCCTGGGCTAAAAGTAACCCTGGGCTCCAAGTCTAGTCCAATCCCTTAGTTCTTTGGTGAGGAAACTAAAGCCTAGAGATAAGACTTGGTGTGCCCAAGTCCTCACAGCTAATTAGTAGCAGAGCTCAGGTGTCAACTCTCTGAAAGTTGTATTGGTCTCATTGGAGGCTCAAGTCTTAGATTTATTTTTTTTTAAAGATTTTTATTGGGGAATTGGGGGTATGGGAACAGCACTGGGGAATTGGGGAAGGGGAACAGACAAGTTGCTCTCCTTTTTGTTCTTCAGTCTAGTTGTGGAGGATGTTGCTTCACTGGCCCAAGTTGGCACCATCATTGCGCTCTTCCCCGGCGAGGCAGATCA
>NW_017731858.1:752316-760263 GCF_001890085.2 Hipposideros armiger | reverse complement strand
GCAGCCCAGCTCCAGGTTGAGCTGTTGTTCAGCATCTTAGCTGTGGAGGGCAGTGTCACTGGCCCTCATATGTGGGATCCGAACCCGGGTCCTCTGGTGTCCCAAGCCAGCTCTTAACCAATGCGCCACTCGGCCGGCCCAGACATGCTTTTAAAAGAGCCCACCTGATTAGGCCAGGCCCATCCACACTCAGTGGGAGGGGCATGCACACAGGGGGTGGACAACAATCTTGGGGGCCATCTTAGAATTCTGCCTACCAGAGACTCTATGAAAAGTATTTCATCCTATTAGATTATTTTTGTAATAATTTTTTTATTTTTCTATTATAGTTGACATACAATATTATACTAGTTTCAGGTGTACAACATAGTCATTAGGCATTTATAAAACTTACAAAGTGGTTGCCCTGATAAATCTAAGGTAAATCAGATAAAACCCATTTGACACCATACATAGTTATTACAATATTATTGACTATATTCCTTATGCTATAGTTTACATCCCCATGACTATTTTGTGACTACCAATTTGTACTTCTTAATCCCTTCCCCTTTTTCACCCATCCCCTCCCCAACACCTCTCCCATCTGGCAACCATCAAAATGTTCTCTGTTTCTGTTTTGTTTGTTTATTTTCTTTAGATTGCACATATAAGTGAAATCATATGACATTTGTCTTTCTGTGTCTGACTTACTCCACTCAGCAAAATACTGTCTAGGTCTATCCATGCCACTGCAGATGGCAAGATTTCATACTTTTTTGTGGTTGAGTAATATTCCATTGTATGTATGGACCACCTCTTCTTTATCCATTCATGCATTGATGGACACCCAGGCTGCATCCATATCTTGGCTATTGTAAATAATGCTGCAATGGCATATGGATGCATATGTCCCTTTGCAGTTGTGTTTTGTGTTTCTTTGGATAAATACCCAGATGTGGGATTACTGGGTCCTTCTTTCTCCCTTGATATATGGCCTTTGTTTTAAAGTCTATTTGTCTGGTATAGGCATTGCTACCTCAGCTGGGGGTTTTTTTTCATTATATTTTCATGAGACATGTTTTTCCATCCCTTTATTTTCAGTCTGTGTGCATCTTTCGATCTGAAGTGAGTCTCTTGTAGACAGCATATGTAAGGGTTTTGTTTTCTTATCCATTCAGCCCTCCTATGTTTTTTGATTGGAACATTTAATCCACTTACTTTTAAAGTAATTGTCAGTAGATATGTAGTTATTGCCATTATGTATTCATTTTTATGTTATCCCCTCTCCCTCCCTCTCCTTCCTGTCCTCCTCCTCCTCCTCTTTCTCCTCCTCCTCCTCCTTCTCCTCCTCCTTCTTCTTCAAGAAGCCCCATTGGGCTGGCTAAGTGGCTCAGTTGGTTAAGAGCTCGCTCAAGAGTTTGAGCTCTGCGCAACAGCAGTTTGAGTCCCGGCCCGAGCTGAGCAGCCACTGAGCTGCCAACAGGTGGCAGGGTGGCTCAGCTAAAAAAAAAATCCCCCTTAACATTTCTTGTAATGTTTGGTAGTTATGAACTCCTTTAGCTTTTCGTATCTGGGAAGCTCTTTGTCCTTGAATTCTAAATGATAACTTTGCTGGGTAGAGTAATATTGGTTGTAGGTCCTTGCTTTTTATCACTGAATATTTCCTGCCAATCCCTTCTGATCTGCAAAGTTTCTGTTGAGAAATCAGCTGACAGTCTTATGGGAGCTTCTTTGTAAGTAACCAACTGCTTTTCTCTTGTTGCTTTTAAGATTCTCTCTTTGTCTTTAACCTTCGGCATTTTAATTCTGGTGTGTCTAGGTGTTCACCTCTTTGGGTTCATCTTGTTTGGAACGCTTTGTGCTTCCTGGACTTGTATGCCTATTTCCTTCACCAAGTTAGGGAAGTTTTCCATCATTATTTCTTGAAATAGGTTTTCAATTCTTTGCTTTTTCTCTTCTCCTTCTGGTACCCCTATGATGTGAATGTTGATATGCATGATGTTGTCCCAGAGACCCTTTAAACTATCATTTTTTTATTATTTTTCTTTTTGCTTTTCTGATTGGGTGTTTTCTTCTATCTTGTCTTCCAAATCATTGATTTGATCCTCTGCTTTATCTTAACTACTGTTGATTCCCTCTAATGTATTCTTCATTTCAGGTATTATATTTTTCATTTATGACTGGTTCTTTTTAATGGTCTCTATCTCCATTTTTATATATCCTATCTTGTTGTTAAGTTCTCACTGAGTTCATCTACTCTTACCCTAAGTTCATTGATCATCCTTATAACCAGTGTTTTGAACTCAGTTTCTGGTAAATTGCTTGTCTCCATTTTGTTTAGTTCTTTAACTAGAGCTTTGTTCTGTTCTTTAATTTGGGACATGTTTCTTTGTCTCCTCATTTTTGCTGCCTCTCTTTTTTTGTTTCTATGTATTAGGTAAAGCAGCTATGTCTCCCAGTCTTATTAGTAGTGTGGCCTTATGTAGTAGGTGCCCTGTGGGTTCAGTGGCACAGTTTTCCTTATCACCTGAGTTGGGTGATGCAGGTGTGTCCCTTGTATGGGTTGTGCGTTCCTTTCTATTGTAGTTGAGCCTTGGTTGCTGTTTGCACATCAATGGGAAGATTGACCCTCAGGCTGATTGCTTGTGAGGACTGGTGGTGACTACAGTGGAGGAACTATTGTGCAGGGACTCACCTTAAAGAGCAGGATTTGCTTTGACAGGGCTCTAGTGCCTTCCCTGTCTGGCTTTTGGGTGTGTCATTTGTAGAAGTAGTTGGGTGGTACTCTGTGTGATCTGATTCTGGCCACTGGGCGTGTTGATTCTGGGACCTCTTGGGAGGGCCTCTAGTGCAGGTCAAGGTCAGTCACTGTTTATGACTGCCTATGCCCTGCCTGGGACCACTTGGTATGAGATACAAAGTGATGTGCAGATGGTTGCCAATTTTACTGGGCTTGGAAGTACCTGGGAGAGGCTAAGGTGGGAACGGAAGTCAGATGCCCCTAGTGGTGGGCTTGGGGCTGCTCAGCAAGAGGTATGGGGCATGCCAAGTTCAGATGCTGCTTGTTTGGGGTTTGTTAGCCTTTGAGATATTTTAGGAAAGTCTGCAGCATGAGCCAAGACAGGCTGTTTGAATGGAAAAACCACTGGAAACATCTTGGGTGGGCCTTCAAGTTAGGCAGGGCATGGTGGTCTCAGGGAATCACCAGGGCAGGGTGGTATTAACCAGGTTGATGGAGACTCAGATATGGTGCCTATAGCCTGGGTGGGGGGAAGGATCAACAAAGGAACACTGGTCTCTGCTAGCACTTTTTGTCTCCAGCCCTCACCCTGGAGCTAGACAATTCCATTCCTGTATGCTCCTGGTGCGCCTCAGTCACTGCACAAGTGCTAAGCTCAGAGCAAGTGAGTCCTCCAGTGAGTAAGTCTATGCATGGACCCTTAAAGAGGAATGCCTGGGACTCCAGCAGCCCCCCATCTCACTATGCCACCATCTCTGCTGGTTTTCACAGCCAGACGTTATGGGGGCTCCTCTTCCCAGCACTGGGCTGGGATTCTGGTGTGGGGCTGGGACCCCTTACTCCTCAGGAGGAACCTCCACATCTTAGATATACCTCCCAATTTTTAACTGCCATATGTGGTGTGGGACCAGCCCATTTGGTGTCTCTGCTCCTCCTACCAGCCTTGACGTCACTGCTTCTGTATATCCTTGGTTATAGGACTTCTGTTCAGCTAGATTTCAGGCAATTCTCAATGATGGTTGTTCTGTAGATTAGTTGTAATTTTGATGTGGTTGTGAAAGGAGGTAATCGCAGTGTTTCCCTACTCCACCATCTTGAACAGAAGCCCCCAGGTTATTTTTTTAAAATGAGAACAGCTGCTTTCCATTGGCATTCCCCACTCTGGGAAGGCAGCAGAGCTTTTATGCAGAGACTTCTGAATCCTTGAGCCTAAACCAGACTGTGGTTAAAAATTTTCAACAACCTTGAAAAACAGGCCTCTCTCTCTCTCTCTCTCTCTCTCTCTCTCTCTCTCTCTCCCCCTCTCTCTCTCTCCCTCCCTCCCTCCCTCCCTCCCTCTCCTAGAGCACTTGTTCAGCCCTCAAGTCAGATAGTCTGAGAAGGAAAAGTCAACTCTGGGGCTTAAGCATCTGGGGGTGGCCGAGAGAGAGCAAGAAGCAAGCATTTAAATAATGACTGGTAATGAAACTTGATATCTTTGCTGGGCCAGACTTCCTGATGACCACTATTACATGAATATGCTCCTTGGAAGTGTTTCTGAAGGCTTCTCATCATTTACTGGGTAAAAACCTACATGATTTGTTCTTTCCTTACTCAGCTTGCCAGCTTTTTCATGGGACTTCATGCAGAGGGTTCTTTTACTGAAAATGTGTCTCAAAGTGTTCCCATACATATGTTTAAAAAAAAGACCACTTTTCCCACTGACTCCTATTTGTCACTTCAACCCTCTCTCCCACTCTTGCATTTATCCATCATAAAAATATATAGTGAGCACCTTCTGTGTGCCTGGTATCAGGCTAGGTGTTGGTGATATCCAGATAAGCAAAATGTGGTCCCTGTCTTTAAGGTGATATCAGCTATGACAGAGGCATGTGCAAAGAGCTGAGAGAATGGAGCGTGGATGGTAACCTTTGAGCTGGGTCTTGAAGAATGTGTAGGATTTCAAGGATGGGAGGATTAGGGATGTGGTATTTCAGGCCAAGTGGACAGCCTGTGCAGATCACAGAGAATGCAAAAGAACATGTTGTGTTTAGAGAATGACTAGTGATGCTGGAAGACCAGAACATGGGGGTGTGAGTGGGGGTAGGCTGCTAGTAGAATGGAGGAGGGCAGGAAACACCAGATTATGAAGGGCCTTAAGTGTTAAGAACTTGGCTTTCATCCTGCAGGCAGCAGGAAGTTGGTGAACTAATTTAAGCAGGGAAGGCTCATGGTCAGATTGGTATTTTGGAAAGAACATTGTAACTTTTTTTTGAGATACCAGTGACGTGACAGTAGTTTTATTACTAAATATCATAAATAAAGTTATAGACCAGAGAAAGCAGCCCCAAGGCCACTGTTAAAGAGCCCTGGCATAATTAAGAAATAAATTAATTTTAAACTTATGTTGGCCATAATGAGACACATGAAAGCAATACAATGATCCTTCTATGAGGAGATTCTTGAGAAGCAAAGCTCTGGTTATTACAATCAGCCTGAGGGCAAAGGGAAAGAGGTTTTGCCTTTGGTAGAGGCTGTAAAGTAGGAGGAAGCAGAGTGTCTGTTCCTGAAACTCCCCCCATGAGGGTCAGGGCCTAGCCTAGCAGAGTGGGGCTCCATATCCAGAGGTCTCGTAGCTGTGACACCTGGGAATTGACTCTATTGACCAAGGGCAAGAGGGTCCCAAGAGTACTTGGTTCTGCACTTGTGAATAAGCTTGGGGTGGGGCTCATCTTGCTGGGAGGGAAGTCAAGTCCTGCTAAGTTGGGAAAAAAGGAGGTTCTTCTCCTAGGACAAGTTTTCCTCTGCCTCTTATAGCATACCTCTGCTTCTAAGAAATTGCTGACCACAAAGATCGTTCTTATATTACTTCCCCTTTTATTGAATTTAGGTATTCATTCAACATTTATTGAGTTCCTGGTATGTGCCAGGTACCATTCTAGGTTCTAGGAGATCCAGTGATGAGCAAAATAAGCAAGATCTTTGCCCTTAATGGAATTTACATTCTAGTAGAGGAACAGACAAGAAACCAGTAATGAAATATTATACAATACACTTTCAGGTAGTGATGAGTGCCATGAAGGTGTTGATAAAGGATGATATAATGGAGAGAGACTAGGAGTGCTTTAACTAGGATGATCATGGAGATCCTCTCTGGGAGTTAACATATGAGCTGTCTTGAATGCTACAAAGGAGTCAACCATGAAACTAGCTGGGGAAAGTGTCCTTTAGGCAGAAAGAGCAGCAAATGCAAAGACCCTGAGATTGAAAGGGGCGGGGTGTATTGGAGGTTAGTAAGAAGGCCAGTGAGACTGGCATGGAGGGAGACAGTAGGAGGGTAGCCGAATCAGTGGTCAGTGGGACATGGGTATGAGGCCAGATCACGTAAGGCCCAAGTTAAGGAGCTTGCTCTGAATGTGAAGGCAAGCCACTGGGAGGGTTTGAGCAGAGGGCTGACGTGACTGATGTGGTAGTTTTGTGGAGAATAGGGAGGCAAAGATGGAAGCAGGGAGACCAGTTATGGCAGTGATCCAGCAACAAGATAATGGCAGTTCAAATAAGGTAAGAATTGGTTGTTAGATTACAGAAATATGCTGAAGGAAGGGTCAAAAGATTCACTGTTGGATTAGATGTGACATGGCAGGGTAAGAAAGGAATCAATGACTCTTACATTTTAGTCTGAGCATTTGGTTCGTGGCATTTCCTGAGATGAGGGAAACTGGAGGAGGACTGAGTGTGAGGGGAACCAAGAGTTCAATATGCACTATGAGGTGGAGATGGTAGCTGGGCAGTTGATTATATGAATATGGAGTTTAGGGAAGAGATCCAGTCTAGATAGAGATTTTGGAGCCCAGAGAGTAGAGATAGTATTTAAAGCCTGAGTAAGATCATCTAGGATATGGTAGCCACTGACCATATGTGTCTATTTAGCACCTTAGATGTGGCTAGTCCAAATTGAGATGTGATGCACATGCAAAATACACACCAAATTTCAAAGACAATATAAAAAAATGGAAAATATCTTATTGACATTATTTTTTATAATAATTTCCTGTTAAAATTATAATACTTTGGTTCTATTGAGCTAAATAAAATTATTAAAAGTAACATCATCCACTCCTTTTTGCTTTTTAAAATGTGGCTCCTAGAAAATTAACAATTACATATGTGGCTTGAAATTGTGGCTCACAGTAACATTTCTGTCTAATGGCACTGATCTAGGAAATGGTTTTAGGTAAAAAAGAGGGCCAAGGACAGAGCTCCCAGGTACTACAATGTTTCAAATTCAGGGAGAGGAGAAAAACCCAGAAAAGGAGACTGAAAAGGTACAACCAATGAGAAAAATTAGGGGAGTGTCAGTGTTTGTAATAAAGGCAAGTGATACAATTATTCAAAAGGAGGGAGTGTCAGATGCTTCTAGGATGTCAAGTAAGTGATGGTTGGATTTAACAAGAGCAGTTTTGGTAAAGTGATTTGGAAGCTGTTCAGTTTGGAAGCCTGATTAGAAAGAGCTCAAGAGACTAAGAAATGAAGACATAATGAGAGTAAGTATAAATAACTCTTTTGAATTTTGTTATAGAGAGATGCAGAGAAATGGGGTGGTAACAGAAAGAGGATTTTGAATCAAGGGGAGGTTTTTGTGTTTTGTTGTGGTTGTGGGCTTATTTGTTTAGAAGGGGAGACAGCTCAGCTGATGGTGGTGCTATCCTCGGGACCCTTGGATTCAGTTGGGAGAAATAGGGCAAGTATTCCAGAAAGAATTTGAGACAGTCTAAACTCAAGAGTTAGTTAATGAAATGATAGTTAAATGGAATGATTCTATTAGTGCTCTAAGGATTTAGATGCCGCCAAGAAGCCTCCTTTCTTTGTTCTCCCTTTAGTCTTTCATAGTTTCTCTTTGGTTGTTGTTTCCCTTTCTTCTACTTCTGACAATGGTAGGTCAAGAACAATGTTATCCTGCTATGGCCTGGTATTTTGGAAAAGAGCCTACTTTTCCACTAGCTTCTCTAAAGCTCAAAGATAGTTTATTTCCCCAGTGTCTAAAAAGCCTTACTTAGTGGCAGGGGGTGGGAGTGCTGCTATATTTATTAAGATGGTCCAGAAGCTCACCAGTGATAGTCCAAGGAATGTTTCTGTTCTCCCTCTGAGTGGCTTTTGAATTTCCCTACCCCTTTGTTTTTTCCAGATCTCCAGATGAAATGTGTATGTGTGTGTGTGTGTGTGTGTGTGTGTGTGTGTGTGTGTGT